>NC_057807.1:402509951-402523779 GCF_018294505.1 Triticum aestivum
CGCGAAACGAAGGAAACGGACCTCCTACGGTCGAAACGGGGGTCATGTTCATCGGGAGGAGTGTGGCGTACCGCAAAACGGAGGAAACGGACCTCCTACGGTCGAAACGGGGGTCCTGTTCATCAGGAGGGGTGTGGCGTACCGCAAAACGGACGAAACGGACTTGTGTTGGAGCGCTACGGTCGAAATGGGGGTCCTGTTCATCGGGAGGGGTGTGGCGTACCGCAAAACGGGACTCCACGGGATACTGTTCATCTCCACCGTCGACCTCCTCTAGCCTCCACGGGCTACCGTCGACCTCCTCCAGCCTCCACGGGCTCCTGTTCATCCAGCCTCCACCGCGCGCTATTCCACCGGCTACTGTTCAACCACACCTCCACCATCTACTTCTCATCCAGCCCTCCACCGTCTACTGTTCATCCAGCCCTCCACACCACGAGGTCATGTTCAACCACCCCTCCACGGCCACCCCTCCACCGTCTACTGTTCATCCAGCCCTCCACACCACGGGGTCCTGTTCATCCAGAGGCAACGCCACCGCTCACTGCTCATCCACCCCCCGCAACGCTCACTGTTCATCCAATCGATCGGCTTCAGTTAGCAGCAGTAGCGAAGGAATCGCTCCATCGCGTTAAGTTAACAGCCATCGGTTGATCGCTCGGGTTCAGTAACGCATAGCCTGCAGTGCAATCGCTCGAGTTCAGTTAGAGCCCAACGCCTCGCTCGGGTCTAGTTAGAGCCAACGCCTCGCACACACACGCGTACGTGTATGAGAGAAACGCGCATCGCTCGGCCCCCGACCTCCCACCTTAACCGGCAACTCCCCAAAATTTTCCTCCCCCTCGCTTGTACCACGGTTTTTTCCGTCATGGATGGCCCAAAGAATGTCATGCAGCTGCGTCTCCGGCCCGCCCAGGACGGAAAGCCCATTTTCTGTCATGATTTTTTGTCATTGAATTAGGATCCCACCACATCTATGATGTTACCGGGTTTTGTCACAATTATCGTTTTAGAAGTGTCATATGTATGACAGAATTTTTTTTCGTTCAGCCTAAAATGTCACGGATGTGTCTTTTTTTGTAGTGGTTCTTAGCTTCCTTTCTATCAATGGTATGTAAGTCAAATTCTTGTAGCAAGAGAACCCACCTAATGAGTATATGTTTAGCATCTTTCTTTTCCATAAGATATTTTATAGCAACATGATCTGTGCGAACAGTAACTTTAGAATCAACAATGTAAGTTCTAAATTTATCACAAGCAAACACCAGTGCTAAAAATTATTTTTAGTAGTAGCATAATTGCGTTGGGTACTGTCTAGAGTTTTACTAGCATAATGAATAACATTTAGTTTCTTATCAACTCTTTGTCCTAGAACAGCACCAACAACATAATCACTAGCATCGCACATAATTTCAAAAGGCAATTTCCAATCACGTGGTTGAACAATAGGTGCAGAAATTAAGGCTTTCTTAAGTGTTTCAAAGGCTTCTACACAGTCATCATAAAAAACAAATGGAACATCCTTTTGTAAAATATTTGTAAGAGGCATATAAATTTTAGAGAAGTCTCTCCTATAGAAACCAGCATGACCGAGGAAACTACGAATACCTTTGATATCTTTTGGACATGGCATTTTCCCAATTGCGTCAACTTTAGATTTATCCACCTCAATACCTCATTTAGAAATTTATGTCCCAAGACAATACCTTCATTAACCATAAAGTGGCACTTCTCCCTATTCACAAGATTAGTTTGCTCACATCTCTGCAAAAATAAATCAAATTTGCTTAAGCAATCATCAAAAGAAGTTCTGTAAACGGAAAAATAATCCATGAAAATGTCAACAATCTTTTCACAAGAATCAGAGAATATAGGAGTTATACATCTTTGAAAGGTAGCATGTGCATTGCATAAACCAAAAGGCATTCTTCTATAAGCATAACTTCCAAAAGGACATGTAAAGGTGATTTTCTCTTGATGAGGTTGTGAGATAGGTATTTGAGGAAAACCAGAATATCTGTCGGTGTCAAAACCGGCGGATCTCGGGTAGGGGGTCCCGAACTGTGCGTCTAGGCGGATGGTAACAGGAGACGAGGGACACGATGTTTTTACCCAGGTTCGGGCCCTCTTGATGGAGGTAAAACCCTACGTCCTGCTTGATTAATATTGATGATGTGGGTTACAAGAGTAGATCTACCACGAGATCAAGGAGGCTAAACCCTAGTAGCTAGCCTATGGTATGATTGTTGTTCGTCCTATGGACTAAAGCCATCCGGTTTATATAGACACCGGAGAGGGCTAGGGTTACAAAGAGTCGGTTACAATGGTAGGAGATCTATATATCCGTATCGAAGCTTGCCTTCCACGCCAAGGAAAGTCCCATCCGGACACGGGATGAAGTCTTCAATCTTGTATCTTCATAGTCTTGGAGTCCGACCGATGATGGTAGTTCGGCTATCCGGACACCCCCTAGTCCGGGACTCCCTCAGTAGCCCCTGAACCAAGCTTCAATGACGACGAGTCCGGCGCGCATATTGTCTTTGGCATTGCAAGACGGGTTCCTCCTCCGAATAATTTATAGAAGATCGTGAACACCAGGATAGTGTCCGGCTCTGCAAAATAAATTCCACATACAACCGTAGAGAGAATAATATTACACAAGTTCAATCTGCTGACGTATTTTGTGGCGTAACGTCACACCACTACCAAGCCTTCAAATTGTTTTTATTGTTCCATCTCAGCGCGTTTAGCGAGGCGGTTTCCTTGGCACGTCTTTGTCGAAGCAGAGATCGTGTTCCCCTTATTCCGGGATTCCCATCAATACGGAAGTGGGTAACCCAACCGCGCCATTGATTGCGGCGCTTGGGAGATAAGCGAGTTTTATCAAGCCAGTGGGGACGCATGTTTCCGTCCGCCCATATAAGGGGATAAAGATCCAACCTATTTAAGTGCGCCTTCTTCCTCCTTGGCTTATCCATCTCTGCGAACTCGAGCTCTAGCGCCCAAGCCCGCACATCTCACCTCAACCTTCACCAAATATGTCCGGAGCGGGAGGCAAGTGGATGGCCTCCTCCGTCACGGAGGGGCATATCCAGAAGCTGCGCAGCGCCGGATACTTGTCCAGCAACATCGCGCATCGGCTCCCCGACGAGGGAGAGCTTATCCCCACCCCCAGGCCCCATGAGAGGGTAGTATTCCTTCCCCATTTCCTCCGCGTACTGGGCTTCCCACTTCATCCCTTCGTCCGGGGGCTCATGTTCTACTACGGCCTAGATTTCCATGATCTGGCCCCGAATTTTATTCTCAACATCTCGGCGTTTATCATCGTGTGCGAGGCCTTTCTCTGCATCCAGCCCCACTTCGGCTTGTGGCTCAAGACTTTTAGTGTCAAGCCGAAGGTTGCGAAGGGCAGCCAAGCGGAGTGCGGAGGCGCCATGGTGGGCAGGATGTCCCATGTTACGTGGCTGGAGGGTACCTTTGTGGAAACCATCAAGGGGTGGCAATCGGGGTGGTCCTACATCACCGAGCCGCGTGATCCCGAATGGGCAGCGGCCCCCAAATTTAGATCCGGCATCCCCACACGGCTCACCTCCTGGAAAGAGAGCGGCCGGATTTGGGGCGATTCGGAGGAGCTGACCGGACTCCAAGCCTGCGTCCAAAAGCTGGTGGACAAGAAGCTCAAGCTTGTCAACGTAGTCCAGGTCATGCTCATCCGCTAGATTCTCCCGTGCCAACGACGGGGCTTCAATATGTGGGAGTTCGATCCGGCGCAGCACCAGACTTTGAATGGGCTCTTCGACACTACGTACGAAGAGGTCTGGAAGGTGCTGTTCAAGGGCGCCGAGGCTCTCGCATCCGCTACTGAAGATCGCGGATTCAGCTCACAGCGTTCAGCTGACGAGGTAAGTGATATTGTCCTTTACGGGACGCTTGTTATTCATAGTTTAACTCTATGCGGGATCTAAACTCCCTTTCCTTTGACAGGATTGGCTGAAGAAGGCCGCACAGGCTATCTGTCCGGCCCCATTGCCAGAGGACCCAGCTGACGCCCGCCTAACGGGGCTGCTGGCTCCGGCACCCCACGTGGTGCCGGAGAAGAAGGCCAAGAAGAAGGCCACGAGGACTCGGAAGAGTTCCCGTTTTCAGGTGCTATCGGACGATGAATCCGAGGCCGACTCCTCCCACCAAGGCGAGGAGGAGAAGAAGAAAGCCTCTCCCCCAGCGGGGGGAGGGAAGAAAAGGAAGGCCTCCCCAACAAGGGAGGCCGAAGGGTCCAAGAGGGGAAAAACTCTTCCCCTGGACTGTTCCGCCAACGCCAGTGACGACGACGAGGACTGGCCTCCAAGGGCCAAGCCTCTGGCGAGATCGTAAGTATCCGGACTCCCGAATAACTTCAAGGTTTTCGTTTTCTGCCACATTATGTCTTTCTAATGCCGCATACAACCCTGCAGTCCGCCTAAGGATGATCTCCCCACTTTGTCGAGCGGGTCCTTAGGGGCGTCGGATATGGATTCTCTTCCGATTGCCTCCACCCCCGTGATGCGGACGATGCCGAGGTGGGATCCCAGGAAGGGGCCCACCAGGAGGAGAGGGCCCCGGAGGTGTCGCGGGACAACCTCCCGGACTTTGCACCGGACTCAGCCCGGAACCCATAGTGGCTCCGGAGTCCGACGGGCGACCCCTTCATAAGAAGGGCAAGACCGCGACGCAGGCTGCCTCTGTCCAACCGGAGGTGCCGGATAATTTGCTGGAGGCGCTCAACGGCACCTCCATCGAAGAGGAACACCACACTGTTATGAGTGCGGTGATTCAGAAGGTTCAGCTCGCCAAGAGCGGGCTGACCGATGCCTGCAGCAGCCTTCTAACAGGCTTTGAGGTAAGAATTTCAATATATGTAAAATGGTACCGCATAGACAGTAGCCGCTGATGCTCGGTTTGGTGTTCGGAAAGAAAAGCCGGACTGGGGATCTTTAGAAAGATAAACGCAGGAGTCATGAAAATATGTCAATATGGGATTGCAGGCTGTGCTGCTGACCTCTGCCGCACTGACTGCGGAGGTCAATACTTTGAAGGAAAACCTCGAGCGGTCCGAGAACGAGCTCGGCCATGCCAAGAAGCATCTCGAGGAAAAAGAAGGTGAGTAATACCTTATGAAAATTGTACCTTACAGAAAAGGATTTGGTTGCAAGAAAAATGACAAGGATAACTGGGGTATTGCAGGGGCCACTAACGAGGTGGCGACCCTGAAGGAGGCGGTGGCCGCGGCCGAACGCAATGCGGCTACGGAGCGCACCGAGCGAGAGAAACAGGAGGCGCGGGTGGCGGAGGTACAGCAAGAGCTCCAGGATCTCGTGAAAAAACACGAGAGCCTGGAGCGTGACTCGAAGACTCGAGAGTCTGAGCTTGCAACGGCTCTTGAGAGTGCCAAAGCCGCTAAGGCCGAAGCCTACAAGGCCCTCCAGGAGATCGAGGCAGTAAAGAAAATAGCAGCGGGTAAGGCATTTTTCATGCAAAGTAAGCATGTGAGTGTTAATTACCTGTCGCTTACCCGAATTCAGAGCTCTCCAGGAGCGTTCGCAGATCTTCCTCGCAGCGTGTCCGATGCTACCGCATTCTACCGGGCCGAGGAGGGGAGCTCGATGGAGAAGGTCTTCTGGTCTCAGTATGCTGAGGCCGAACATCCGGTGCCCCTTAGCGACCAGCTGAAGCAGCTGGTCGAGCTCCACAAGGCGGCCGAACAGGCCATGAAGGGCCTCATAATTCGGCTGTGGCCTAAGGAGGCCATGCCTGGGGGCTACTTCGGCCTAGTGCGGCGGCTGGTGGATGCATGCCCGTGGGTTGAAGTCATCAAGCACTCCGCCTATATTGAAGGTGCGCGTCGGGCCCTTTCCCGCGCAAAGGTGCACTGGGGCAAGATGGATGCCCAGAAGCTTGTGACGGACCCCCCACCAGAGGGCAAGGAGCATCGCACGCCCGAGATGTATTATAGGAGTGTGCTGAAGGGCGCCCGTACTATTGCGGGTGAGTGCTCCAAAGATGTAATATTTGAGTAGACTCGCATTTTGTTATCCTGTGCACTGAAAACTTGGTTCATATGCGCTAAGCAACGCTTGTTAATTTAAAATATTACCTTCTGTGCAGCTGTTTATCAAATTTGAGAGATGGCAAGTCGTCGGCTTCAGCCCCCATGCCACGAGTGCTGGGGTGTTCGAGATAAACTCGAGCGCTCTTGTTCCCATTTTTGGGTCCATCTAGGGAGGCGCTCAACACAACGAACAAGGCAACCCGACTTATAATGCTTGAACACTCTCACTTAGCCATAGAATTCTATAATTTTAAATTTCGGCGAAGCCCCTAGTTTTCGGAAGGCCGAATTTGGGGCGCTATCCACACCTTGGCCGGACAGAATCCGGCTCCTCGCTCGAAGTGGCATAAGTCTTTAGGGACTCGCAAAGAACCTCTCGAACAGCGACCAGCTCTCGCCTCATCATGACGGTCAGTTTTAGCTTTCTCCACTGAGGCGTTAACCCAGCTCAACTGGGGCGCAATCGCAGTGGTTCTCCCAGTGCTACCTTAGTCGATAAAACGGAACGTAAGGTACCAAAACATGGGAGCCGGGCAAACCCAACTATTGACCCAAGAACATGATTCGGAGCCGATGCATATAATGCTATAAGTTCGGGGTGCCGCACTTGTGAAAGTGTTCGGACTTATCACACCATAACGCGGGAACCATAAGCCCCTAGTGTATTTAGCCGTACCAAAACGTACGGATGCAACATGTCATAGATGAACATATGTGTAAGAAAGAAATGCAATTAGAAGCAAAAATGTGTTGCATTGCTTTATTCAATAAAACCGTTGTAAGTGCAGGACGATACAAGTGGTGCGGTAAGCAAGGGATGGGACTGTTTAACATGTCCCCCTCCAGGGGTAGGCTACGGAATAATGCATAAAACAGATTTAATGCTCATGATGGAGACCACCTAGGTTTTCGTTGTAGCCTTTCTCCTTGCCCGGCTGTTGCATCGTGGGTTCGGCATGTCTGCTGCCGGACAGGGCCTCTGACGAACGGAGTCCTGTAGGTAAAAAATAAAAGGAAAAAAAGAAACGACACACTTAAGAGCCCCTGGTGCGGTTGAGCCGCAGTCTGGGCTTATCGTGGTCGAGCCCCTTGCCCCATGCCCATGGTATCTTCAGAGCGTAATGGAGTACGCGAAGGGTCTGTCTTAATGTTTTACAGGGGCTGGGGTTGCGGCCGCACTACTACGCGTGCTCGGAACGTGCCAGGTGGTCGTGTTGTAGGTTACTCCAGGCACGCTTAGCTGTGTCCGGCCGCTTGGCAGTTGGACTCGAGAATTGCCTTAAAAGGCTGCTTTGTACTTCTGCCGCGAGAGCCGCTGTATGTTCCTCCGTTCGGAGGGAGCGTTCAGTGTTTCCGTTGACCGTGATGACTCCTCTAGGGCCTGGCATCTTGAGCTTGAGGTATGCGTAGTGCGGCACCGCGTTGAACTTTGCGAACGCGGTACGTCCGAGCAAGGCATGGTAGCCTCTGCGGAACGGGACTATGTCGAAGATTAACTCCTCGCTTCGGAAGTTATCCGGGGATCCGAAGACCACTTCCAGTGTAACTGAACCTGTAAAATTGGCTTCTACACCTGGTATGACGCCTTTAAAGGTCGTCTTGGTAGGTTTAATCCTTGAGGGGTCTATGCCCATTTTGCGCACCGTGTCCTAATAAAGCAGGTTTAGGCTGCTACCGCCGTCCATCAGGACTCTGGTGAGATGAAATCCATCGACGATTGGGTCTAGAACCAATGCGGCGAACCCACCATGGCGAATGCTGGTGGGGTGGTCCCTTCGGTCAAAGGTGATCGGGTAAGAGGACCATGGATTGAACTTCGGGGCAACTGGCTCCATCGCGTATACATCCCTGAGTGCACGCTTCCGCTCCCTTTTGGGTATGTGCGTGGCATATATCATGTTAACCGTCCGCACCTGTGGGGGGAAACCCTTCTGTCCTCTATTGTTCGGCGGTCGGGTCTCTTCTTCGTCATCGCTATGTAGCCCCTTGTCGCTGTTTTCGGCAATTAACTTGCCTGCCTGCTTGAACACCCAACAGTCCCTATTGGTGTGGTTAGCTGGCTTTTCAGGGGTGCCATGTATCTGGCACAAGTGGTCGAGAATTTGGTCCAAATTGGACGGACCCTGAGTTGTTCTTTTGAATGGCTTTTTCCGTTGACCGGGTTTAGAGCCTCTGAATCCGGCATTGACTGCCGTATCCTCACTGTTATCGCCGTTAATGCGGCGTTTGTTTTTGTTGCGACGCGACCTGCCACTACGGTCCTTGATATCCGGACTGCCAGAATTTTTGTTGAGGTTGTTGCTGCGTGCTAGCCAGCTGTCCTCACCCGCACAGAAGCGGGTCATGAGTGATGTAAGGGCTGCCATGGATTTCGGCTTTTCCTGTCCCAGGTGCCGGGCAAGCCACTCGTCGCGGATGTTATGCTTGAAGGCCGCGAGGGCCTCGGCATCCGGACAGTCGATGATTTGGTTTTTCTTGGTTAAGAACCGTGTCCAGAATTGTCTGGCCGATTCGTCTGGCTGCTGAATTATGTGGCTTAGGTCATCTGCATCTGGTGGTCGCACGTACGTGCCTTAGAAGTTATCGAGGAATGCGGCTTCCAGGTCCTCCCAAATCCCGTTTGACTCTGCTGGCAAGCTGTTAAGCCAGTGCCGGGCTGGTCCTTTAAGTTTGAGTGGGAGATATTTGATGGCGTGGAGATCCTCTCCGCGGGCCATGTGGATGTGGAGGAGATAGTCTTCAATCCAAACCGCGGGGTCTGTTGTGCCATCGTAGGATTCAATATTGATGGGTTTAAACCCTTCTGGGATTTGATGATCCATTACCTCATCTGTGAAGCACAGTGGGTGTGCGGCGCCTCTGTACTGGGCGATATCGCGGCGGAGCTCCGAAGAGCTTTGTCTGTTGTGTTCGGCCCGGCCGGACTTACTGTGTCCGGGGTGACGGTGATCGTCACGTATCGTGGGGTGCCCATGTGATCCATAGATCGATCTTGATTGTCTTGCCTTATCCTCCAATATGTCTCGCAGGTCCGGAGTGTTCCCCTGTGGCCTTGTGCTTTTCGAGTGATGCCGGGGTATGGGTCTAGTGAAGGGCCTTGAGGCATCTCTGTCGCGACCACGGGGTGGTCGATCAGCCGTATTGTCTCCTGGTGAAGCGGGATTATATGCCTCCACCTCTAATCGGGGGAGCAGCTTACGTTTGGGGTAGCTTTTGGAGGGGCGTTCGAGTTCATGCTCTTCGGCCACGAGGACTTCGGTCCATCTGTCGGCTAGTAGATCTTGATCAGTTCTAAGCCATTGCTGCTTTTTCTTGAGGCTCTTTGTCGTGGCCATAAGCCTGCGTTTGAAACGCTCCTGTTCGACGGGATCCTCAGGCACGACGAATTCGTCGTCGTCGAGGCTTGCCTCGTCTCCGGAGGGAGGCATATAGTCCTCTACCTCTTCTTCGGCTGCTCTCTCATGAGGGCTGGCGTCCTCCTCCTCCTGTGCTGGATCTTGCTGGAGTGGGTTGTCTTCGGCGCTATCCGGTGTATTATTGTCTCTGGTGCCGGAATCCTCATTCTTGCTATGGCGGGATTTAGAGCGGCGCCGCTGACGCCGGCGCTTGGGCTGTTTCTTGGAGGGGTCATCCTCCGCTATTCCTTCATTGTTCCCATCCTTTGGGATATCCACCATGTATATGTCGTATGAAGAGGTGGCTTTCCAGTGCCCGGTGGGTGCTGGTTCTTGGCCGTCTCCGGCATCGTCGTCCATACCGTCGATGTCCTCGGAGTCATAGTCTAGCATGTCGGTTAAATCATCGACAACGGCTACCAAGTGGGTGGTGGGTGGGCTTTGAATTTCTTCGTCGTCCGCATCCCAACCGTCCTGACCGCAGTCCGGCCAGGGCTCTCCTGATAACGAGAGATATTTTAGCGAACTCAAGATGTCGCCGAAAGGTGAGTGTTGAAAGACGTCCGTTGCGGTGAACTCCATGATCGGCCCAATCGGATTCGATCAGGGCGGGCGCGGGAGGTTCGGAGTCCGGCGAGGAGTCCGGCACCTCGGAGTCACGAGCTTTATGAGGGACAAAGTCAGTGTTCGGCTCTATCGCCATAGAGGTTGCAGCCCCCGAGGCGGTGTCTAGGCATCCGTTCTCGATCTGCGTGGCCGGCTCCGAATTGAGGATCGGAGCGGGCTCGAGTGCGGCCTCCAGGGTACTGTCCAGCGGCAGAGCTAAATCATGCCCGACGTGACAGTGCGGCACGCTCGGCTGTGGCTCGAATCTGTCGAAGATCAAGTCCCCGCGGATGTCAGCCGTGAAGTTCAAACTTCCAAATCTGACCTAACGGCCAGGGGCGTAACTTTTGATCTGCTCTAGATGGCCAAGCGAATTGGCCCACAGTGCAAAGCCGCCGAATACGGAGATCTGTCCAGGGAGGAAGATCTCACCCTGGACTGCATCATCGTTGATGATCGAAGAAGCCATCGAGCCTATCGATGACGACACAGAGGAACTCTCAATGAAAGCACCAATGTCGGTGTCAAAACCGGCGGATCTCGGGTAGGGGGTCCCGAACTGTGCGTCTAGGCGGATGGTAACAAGAGACGAGGGACACGATGTTTTTACCCAGGTTTGGACCCTCTTGATGGAGGTAAAACCCTACGTCCTGCTTGATTAATATTGATGATGTGGGTTACAAGAGTAGATCTACCACGAGATCAAGGAGGCTAAACCCTAGAAGCTAGCCTATGGTATGATTGTTGTTCGTCCTATGGACTAAAGCCATCCGGTTTATATAGACACCGGAGAGGGCTAGGGTTACACAGAGTCGGCTACAATGGTAGGAGATCTACATATCCGTATCGCCAAGCTTGCCTTCCACGCCAAGGAAAGTCCCATCCGGACACGAGACGAAGTCTTCAATCTTGTATCTTCATAGTCTTGGAGTCCGGCCAATGATGGTAGTTCGGCTATCCGGACACCCCCTAGTCCGGGACTCCCTCAATATCCATCAAGGAAACAAAAATGTGTGTGCTTTGACAATCTTTCTAGCATTTGATCAATAAAAGGCAAGGGGTAATGATCTTTTCTAGTAGCTTTATTTAATTTTCTAAAATCGATTACCATCCTATAGCAAGTGACAATTCTTTGCGGAATAAGTTCATTCTTATCATTAGGAACAACGCTAATACCTTCCTTTCTAGGGACACAATGAACATGACTTACCCATCTACTATAAGCTACAGGATAGATTATACCCGCTTCCAGAAGCTTTAGTATTTTTGTTCTTACCACTTATTTCATTTTAGGATTTAACCGTCATTGTTGATCAACAACGGGTTTAGCATCAGGTTCCATATTAATTTTGTGATGATAGAGAGTGGGACGAATGCCCTTTAAATCATCAAGTGTATATCCAATGGCAGCTCGGTGCTTCTTGAGAACCTTCAATACTCTTTCTTCTTCATGTTCTGAAAGGTTAGCACTAATAATAACATGATATATCTTTTTCTCATCAAGATAAGCATATGTCAAAGTGTTTGACAATTGTTTTAATTCAAAGATAGGATCACCTTTAGGTGGAGGAGGACCTCCTAGAGTTTCAATAGGCAAATTGTGTTTAAGCAGAGGTCGTTGTTCGAAGAAATTTTTATCTATTTCATTTCTTTCATGCAGATGCATATTATTTTCATGGTCTAGCAAATATTGTTCTATGGATCAGTAGGAGGCACGACAATAGAAGCAAGACCAATTATTTCATCCTTACTAGGCAACTCTTTCTTATGATGCTTTCAACTAAACTTGGAAAAATTAAACTCATGAGACTCATCACCAAAACTTACACCGGCGGTTTGTTTCTTACAATATATTTTAGCATTAACAGTGTTCAAGAAAGGTCTACCAAAGATAATGGGACAAAACTCATCTTGTGGGGAACCAAGGACAAGAAAATAAGTAGGATATTTTATTTTCCCACACAAGACTTCAACATCTCTAACAACCCCAACTAGTGTGATGGTGTCTCTATTAACAAGTTTAATAGTAACATCTATGTCTTCTATTTCAACGGGTGCTATATCATTCATAATCTCTTGATATAATGTAAAAGGAATAGCACTCATGCTAGCACCTAGGTCAGAAACCATGGTAACAGTGATCTCCTATTTTGACTAAGACAACACGCATGCCAACAACTGGTCTATGCTTATCATTTTTATCGGGTTTGGCAATTCTAGCAGCTTCATCACAGAAGTAAATAACATGCCCATCTATATTTTCTACCAGGAGATCTTTAACCATAGAAGCACTAGGTTCTACCTTGATTTGTTCAGCAACTTTGGATGATTTAATATAGCTTTTACTGACCACAGTTGAAACTCTAGCATGTTCCTTAATCCTAACATGGAAAGGTGGGTTTTCAATATAAGTAGTACGGACAATTGGATCAACATTATAGATAATAGTTTCATCTTTAGCTATTACCGGTTCTCTAATTTCTTCTTTAATAAGTGGGTGGTATTTAAACCACTTCTCCTTAGGGAGATCAACATGAGTAGCAAATGATGCACAAAAGGAGGCTACTATCTCAGAGTCAAGTCCATATTTAGTGCTAAATTTTGAAAAGCATCGGTATTCATAAAAGATTTAACACAATCATACTTAAGCTTAATACCTGACTCTTTACCTCCTTTGAGTTCCCAATCTTCAGAGTTGCATTTAATTCTTTATAAAAGATCCCACCTGAATTCAATAGTCTTCTTCATAAAGGAACCAGTACAAGATGTATCAAGCACGGATTTATCTTCACGAGAAAGCCGAGCTTAAAAATTCTGAATAATAATTTCTCTTGAGAGCTCATGATTGGGGCATGAATATAACATTGACTTAAGCCTCCCAAGCTAGAGCGATACTTTCTCCTTTATGAGGCCAAAAATTATATATATAATTCTGATCACGATGAACTAGATGCATAGCATAATTTTTTTGGTGAAATTCCAATTTCAATCGATTCCAACTCCAAGATCCAATATCATTGTAACATCCCAATTTTCAATTTGCATGTTATACATAGATCATCATATGCATATCATATTTATTCTTGCATTTTGGTTGAGATCCTAGAAATCTTAAGCAACTCAAGGACCCACGGAGAGAGTTGGAGGTTTCACAAAATTCATATTTGAGTTTTATTCAGATTTGAAGAAAAGGGATCAATTTGGTTTTATTATTTTCTCTCCAAATATTTCCAATATTAAAAAAATGAGGGAAGATAATATGACTTCTTCAAATTCAGATAAATATTGGAGAAAGAATTTTAAAATCAAATTATGATTTTCTGGTATTTTATTTGAATTAGAAAAATATGTTTTTTTTCCAAAATTGCATTTTTAGGCCAGAAAAATGTTCACTTTGTTCTAAATATTCTATTTAGACGGTGAAAATTGTTTTTGGCATTTTTCGAATTTCTTTTATATTTCATTAGGATTTTTTTCTTTTGGGTGAATTTTTTTTAAAAAAAAATCTCCCGCACCGACTAGGCCAGAGCTCAGCCGGCCCACTCCCACGCCGCCGCCTTCCTTGCCTGCGCCGCGCCACGCAAGGACGCCGAGGAGTCCGAGACGGACTCCTCTCGGCCTGCCCCCTTCCCAAGCAAATGTCGCCACCCGCCTTAAATAGCGCGCCCGGGGCCCCCTTGGAGCCCCAAGCCGCTGCTGACGCCGCCTTCCCTCGCCTGCGCTGCTGCATCGCCGCCGCCTG
>NC_057807.1:402524301-402534856 GCF_018294505.1 Triticum aestivum
CCATCGCCGCTGGAGCCACCCGCCGCCGCCCTGCAGCCGCCCGATGCCGTCGCCGCCACAAATCTCGCCGGAAGCCGCCACCATCGGCTTCGTTTTTTTCCGGTTTTGGTATATAAACTGTCGTTTTTTTAAGAAAACCCTAGATCTGTTTTTTTCATTAGATCAATTCGGCTTTCGTCGGTTTATTTATTTAGCGGACGTTCGTCCGTTCATTCATTTTAACGAACGTTGTTCACCGGTTAGGTTCAGACAGCGAACGCTCGTTCGTTAGTCTTTTCTTTTTATTTTAATTTCACCAGGGATTTATCTGCGATTATTTTTATCGTGATTCAACCCCTGATCTTTAAACTCGTATAACTTTTTACGCGTTTATCCAAGTTAGATGAAACCAGCGCCGAGATCTTCATCTCAAAGCCCTCTTTTCAGTTAGTCAACTTTAACATGATTTTGGTATTGTAAAATTTGACTTTAGTACAGATTAGTAAACGACCTTGTTTCGTTCGTATTTTGAGTTTCGTTGCTCCGTTTGAGTTGAATCTTTTTGCAAATCGTAGCTAATCACACGTACCTAATGTTAAGATCTAATTCACATGTTAATAATGCTATTAGGTTTTGAATCTTTTTAGTTTAATCCATTGCTTGTTTCGTGTTTGATTTGGATCTTTTCTCGAGTTTTCTCGTGCTTCGTTTGAGTAATTGCTTATGTATGCTATTGTTTGTCTACGCTAGATTACCCGGAGTGTGAAGCTTGTTACTACGAATCTCTAGAGTTTGTAGATCGTCAGCAAGGCAAGTTACACTATGATCGTACTCTTTTATACCCAGTTTTTCCAATGCATTAGTCTGCCCCACAAATATTTGCATTGGTAGGATTGGGAGCATGTGGTTTTGGTTGTAGTGTTTGAGGTAGGAACCTAATATCTTTTGATCACCCTGGGAATATACGTTATGCTTATTATTTCTTAGCGATGCTTGTAGACGGGGATTGGATCGTGATTCACACATGGAAGTTTGAGAGTTATTTAATCATGGATAACTTTAAGGTGGCAACTTTAATACAAATCTGGGTGGATTGGTTGAGGCACCTGGAGTACCTAGTGTTGTCTTTTTTGGAAATGCCGGAGTACCTGTGTGATTATCCTATGGTATGCCACCCAGGCTCAAAGGGATCATAAGATTATTCATGCTAGAAACTTCCGTGTGCAGCTACAAGCCATTATGGGCTCTGGCATAGTTGAGTAAGTTGTGTGAGCTCTTGAAGAGGTAGACTAGCAGATGTAGAGGGTTGCAGGTGGTACTGTCTACGCGGAGTAGAGAGTTAATGCTTCAGAAAGGCTATGTCTCGATCATCCGATCATGGATGCGGTCGAGTCTTGTGGGGAAAAGTGCACAAATCTCTGCAGAGTGTATAAACTAATCATGGTTAGCCGTGTCCTGGGTTATGGACGTCTTGAGTATCTAGTACTTGAATCTATTGATATGATCTCAACATGTTACTTTAATTAATCATGATGATGGGTTAATGATGATACTTTTAATTGGGATTTGAGTTGGACGAACCTTCTCAAATAATGGGCAGCATGGGAGTAGTTAAATAAATTTATTCCTTTGTTGTAGGAAAAAAACTAGCTTTGTGCAAAATCATGAAACTTACAGCCTCCACCAGCCAAATATTGCATGTAGATATAGTCTTTGCATTATCATTGCTTTATAGTGTAACTATGCCAGCATATTTCTTGTGCTGGCCCATTTTGGGCTACAACGTCTTATGTTGCAAACTTCTCAGATGATGAATAAGGTGCGATAGGTCGTTGTTTTGCGCTCATCTATGCCGTTGGAGTTGATGGACTCATTTACCTTCAAAGCCTTCCGTTGTTGTCTAGTGTAGATGGCCTTCAGCCATGATTTATTTATGTAATAATACTCTTTATGAGGACTCGATGTAATAAGTGTGTGATTGAAACTCTGTTATAATTCCTCGAGTACTGTGCGTGTCAGCATTACCAATCCAGGGATGCCACTGATGCACAGAGACTTGACCGTTTGAGGTCTGGTTGCTACAATCATCGCATAGCCTATACCATGCCAATGCTTTTCCCTTCAAAGATAAAGGGAAAATTTTCTTCTTAGCTTCATCTTCGGATATGCCTACAAGCTTAAATAATCCAGAAATTTCATCCACATATATCAAGTGCATATTAGGATGTTCGGTTCCATCTCCTGCATAAGGATTAGCTCGCAGTTGTTCTATCATACCCGAAGGAATTTCATAACCAATATTTTTAGTAGATACAGTAGGTTGAGGGTAACTAATTGTGGTTCCGGTCGAGGTGAAGATACCCCGAACAAACCCCTCAAAGGATAGTTCTCCATAGTAACAAGTGACAATAAATTTCAGCACGTACTAATAATTTTTCCTTACCGATTTCCACTTACCAAGAGCACTTCGCTCCCTGGCAATGGTGCCAGAAAAGGGCCTGGATGACCAACGAGTATAGGGGACCAATCGCAGTCCTTTCGATAAGTAAGAGTGACGAACCCAACAAGGAGCAAAAGGAAATGACAAGTGGTTTTCAACAAGGTAATGTCTGCAAGCACTGAAATTGTAGGTAACAAGTTGTTTGATAGCAAGATAATCTGTAACGAGCAAGTAACAGTAAAGGTAAAAAAAGTTCAACAAGGTAGCCCAATCCTTTTGAGGCAAATAACAAGACAAAATGGTCTCTTATGATACGCAAAGCGTTCCTGAGGCTACACGGGAATTTCGTCTAGTCACTTTCCTCATGTTGGTTTGGTTCGTGTTTGCTACTTTGATAATTTGATATGTGGGTGGACCGGTGCTTAGGTATTGTTCTTACTTGAACATACCTCTTACTTATGATTAACCCCCTCGGAAGCATCTGCAACTACGAGAAAAGTATTAAGAATAAATCTAACCATAGCATTAAACTTTTGGATCCAAATCAGCCCCTAACGAAGTAGTGCATAAACTAGGGTTTAAGCTTCTGTCACTCTCGCAACCCATCATCTAATAACTACTCCACAATGCATTCTCTTAGGCCCAAGTATGGTGAAGTGTCATGTAGTCGACGTTCACATGACACCACTAAGGGAATCACAACATATGTATCATCAAAATATCGAACACATATCAAGTTCACATGATTACCTGCAACAAGATTTTTCCCGTGACCTCAAGAACAAAAGTAACTACTCAGAAATGATAATCATCCTCATGATAAGAGGAGTATTAAATAGCCTAATGGATCTGAACATATATTCTTCCACCAAATAAACCATATAGTAATCAACTACAGGATGTAATCAACACTACTAGTCACCCAGAAGCACCAATCTATAGTTCTGGTACAAAGATTGAACACAAGATATGAACTAGGCTTTGAGAGGAGATGGTGTTGTAGAACATGTTGATGGAGATTTCCCTCCCCAAGATGGGGAGGGGGTTGTTGGTGATTATGATGACGATGATTTCCCCCTCCGGGTGGGTGAGGGATTCTTGGATAAGGAGGTATCTGGACTGCCGGACTATGTACTTTGGCCGGACTGTTGGAATATGAAGATACAAGATTGAAGACTTTGTCGCATGTCCGGATGGGACTCTCCTTGGCGTGGAAGGAAAGCTTGGCGATTCGGATGACAGATCTCCTTCTTTGTAACCGACTCTGTGTAACCCTAGCCCCCTCCGGTGTCTATATAAACCGGAGGGTTTAGTCCGTAGGACACAACAACAATCATACCATAGGCTAGCTTCTAGGATTTAGCCTCTTCGATCTCATGGTATTGCAACTCTCGTAATACTCATATCATCAAGATCAATCAAGCAGGAAGTAGGGTATTACCTCCATCGAGAGAGCCCAAACCTGGGTAAACATCGTGTCCTCAGTCTCCTGTTACCATTAGCGTTAGACACACAGTTCGGGACCCCCTACCCGAGATCCGTCGGTTTTGACACCGACATTGGTGCTTTCATTGAGAGTTCCTTTGTGTCGTCACTGTAAGGCTCGATGGCTTCTCCAACCTTCAACAACACCGTCTAGGGTGAGACTTTTCTCCTCGGACAGATCTTCGTGTTCGGCGGCTTCGCACTGTGGGCCAACTCGCTTGGCCATCTAGAGCAGATCGACAGCTACGCTCCTGGCCATCAGATCAGGTTCGGGAACATAAACTACATTTCCGACATCCGCGGAGACTTGATCTTCGACGGATTCGAGCCCATGTCAGGAGCGCCGAAGGATCGCCACGCGCATGATTTAGATCTGCCGTCGCACAGTATTCGGGATATCGCGCCTGCCATGGCTCCGGACTTGGATCCAGAGCAGATCATGCCATCTGAGGACGGGTGGATGGACCCCGCCACTGAGGCTGCACACCTATCGGTGTTGGAGCCGAACACAGACTCCGCTTCTAAGGATATCTGTGTCTCCGGACCCTCGGACCTATCTTCGGTCATAGGTTCCGGACCGCGTGCATCCATGCCAATCGAATCTGATTGGGCTCCAGTCATGGAATTCACCGCCGCGGATATCTTCCAGCACTCCCCCTTTGGCGATGTGCTAAATTCATTAAGGTCTCTCTCTCTGTCAGGGGATTCCTGGCCGAACTATGTTCAGCTCGAGTGGGAAGCAGGCGACGAAGAAATTCGTCACCCACCCACCACCCACTTCATAGCCACGGTCGATGATCTGACCGACGTGCTGAACTTCGACTCCGAAGACATTGACGGTATAGATGATGATGCGGGAGAAGAACAGGAACCATCGCCCACAGGGCTCCGGACTTCCACCTCTTCATATGATATATATATATATATATATATATATATATATATATATATGGTGGATACTCCCAAAGAAAACAATGGCGATGAGGCAACATGAGATAACCCCTCACGGAAGAAATCAAAGCATGGGCGTCATCGGCGCCGCTCCAAGCCCCGCCATAGCAACACCAACACTGGAGAAGAAAATAATCCAGATGGCACCGAAGAGGAATACAATCCTGACCAGCCTACCTTCGAGCAGGCCGAACAAGAACACGGGCAGGACAGCCCAGATGAACAGGTGATGGACAGATACTTGGAGGATGATAACTATATGCCTCCTTCCAAAGACGAGATGAGCCTCGGTGACAACAAATTCGGCGTACCGAAGGATACCATAGAGCAGGAGCGCTTCAAGCGCCGGCTTATAGCCACTGCAAGAAGCCTGAAAAAGAAGCAGCAACAGCTCCAAGTTGATCAAGATCTGCTCACAGACAGATGGACCGAGGTCCTGGCGGCCGAGGAATACAAACTCGAGCCCCCCATCAGGGGATACCCAAAGCACAAATTGCTAGAAGAAGAGGCCGAAGAGCCTGAACTACCAGCACAAGATGAGGCTGACCGGCCACCTTGTGGCCGGGATAAAATGACGTACCAGCCCGCATCCCCATGCCGGTTCACTACGGCCCAGGGCAATACGCAGGACCTGTGAGACACATTGGAAAACAAAGCAGGACAACCAAGATCGATCTACGGATCACGAGGGCGCGCCACAACACATGACGATGATCGTCATGCCGGATACACTAATAATAAATCCGGCCGGGCTGAACATTACCGACCAGACCTAGCCGGACTACGTCGTGACATAACCCGGCACAGAGGCGCCGCACACCCCCTCTGCTTCACTAATGAAGTAATGGAACATGAATTCCCAGAAGGGTTTAAACCTGTCAACATCGAGTCATAGATGGCACAACAGACCCCGCGGTGTGGATCGAAGATTTCCTTCTCCACATTCACATGGCTCGCGGTGATGAGCTACATGCCATCAAGTATCTCCCCCTCAAGCTTAAAGGCCCAGCAAGACATTGGCTGAATAGCCTGCCAGCAAACTCCATTGGTAGTTGGGAAAATCTTGAGGACGCATTCCTCGATAATTTCCAGGGCACCTTCGTGCGACCACCGGATGCTGATGACTTAAGTCACATTACCCAACAGCCCGAAGAGTCAGCCAGGAAATTCTGGACTCGGTTCCTAACTAAAAAGAACCAAATTGTCGACTGTCCGGACACCGAGGCCCTGGCGTCCTTTAAGCATAATATCCGTGACGAGTAGCTTGCCCGACACCTCGGCCAAGAAAAACCGAAGTCCATGGCGGCCCTCACGACACTAATGACCCGCTTTTGCACGGGCGAGGACAGCTGGCTGGCTCACAGTAACACCGCGCCAGGAAACTCTGGCACTTCAGATGTCCGAGAAAGTAACGGAAAGCCACGACGCAATAGACATAAGCGTCGGAACAATGGCAACAATGCCGAAGATATGACAATCAATGCCGGATTCAGCAACTCCAAATCCGGTCAGCGGAAGACGTCGTTGAAAAGAAACAATCCGGGATCTTCCAGTCTGGACCGCATACTCGACCGCTCGTGCCAGATTCAGGAACCCCCGATAAACCAGCCAATCACACTAATAGATATTGTTGGGTGTTCAAACATGCCGGCAAGATAAATGCCGAGAACAAGGACAAGGGGCTGCACAACAATGATGATGAGGAGCCCCGGCATCTGAACACTGGGGGACAGAAGCAATTCCCACCCACCCTCAGGTAAAAACGGTAAACATGATCTATGCTACCCACATCCCCAAACGGGAGCGAAAGCATGCACTTAGGGACGTTTATGCGATGGAGCGAGTCGCCCCAAAGTTCAACCCACGGTCATCCTGCCCGATCACTTTTGATCGTAGGGACCATCCTACTAGCATCCATCATGGCGGCTCAGCCGCATTGGTCCTTGACCTAATCATCGACGGGTTCCATCTCACGCGAGTCCTCATGGATGGTGGCAGTAGCCTGAACCTGCTTTATCAGGACACAGTGCGCAAAATGGGCATCGATCCCTCACGGATCAAGCCAACCAAAACCACCTTTAAAGGTGTAATTCCAGGGGTAGAGGCCCGCTGTACGGGCTCAATAACACTGGAAGTGGTCTTCGGATCTCTGGATAATTTCTGAAGCGAGGAGTTAATCTTTGACATCGTCCCTTTCCGTAGTGGCTAGCATGCACTATTGGGACGAACTGCGTTCACTCGATTCAATGCGGCACCACACTATGCATACCTCAAGCTCGAAATGCCAGGACCCCGCGGGGTTATAATAGTCAATGGAAACACAGACCGCTCCCTCCATACGGAAGAGCATACTGCGGCTCTTGCGGCCGAAGTACAAAGCAACATCCTTCGACAGACATCCCACGAGGCATTTGTGCCACGCGTACACAACAGCGCACTCAAAATACCATGGGCATATGCGGAGGCAAGTCGACGATGCAGTTCAAAGTGCGATTCAGCCCCCACGAGGCACGCACATCCTTCAACTTTCTTCCTTTTCAGGACCCTACTTTCGGGAAGCCCCTTCAGAGAACCAGACGGTCGGACTCATCACCGAAGGGGAACACCAAGGAGGCAAGAGGCTTTGCACACAAGGGAATACCCAGGTGGTCTCTTTCAATGATCGTTATACCTGCTTTTACATACCCGCATGCAGCCTGCCCTTGGATAGTACATGTCAAATAGTCCTATTTTTCTTTGCTTAATGCATTAATTGTACATGTACGCTTCGCCGTATTATCCAAATAAATGGGAAATAGTATACAACGTCAGCTTATTATTACTATCTTCATATTTTTCCTTGAATATTTATTTAATGTTGGATCCGTACACTTTGGTACGATATGTTCGCCAGGGGCTTTCCATTGAGCCCCATAATATGGCAATAAAGGTCCGAACACTTTCGACAGTGCGGCACCCCGAACTTATATCATTATATGCATCAGCTCTGAATCATGTCTTGGATCAATAGTTGGGTTAGCCCGGCTCCCTTGTTTTGGTACCTTACGTTCCATTATATCAGCGAAGGTAGCGCAGGGAGAACTACTGCGATTGTGTCCCGGTTCTTCCGGACGAGCACCTCAGTAGAGAAAGTCGAAAACTGACTGTCATGACGCGGTGAGAGCTGGTCGCTGTTCGAGAGTTACTAAATCTTTAAAGATTTTTTTCCTCTTAAGGCGAGGAATCGGCCTTGTTCGAGTTATGCGTGTATAGCACCCCATATCGGCCTTCCGAATACTAGGGGCTTCGCCAATATTTAAAATTAAGACTTCTATGGCCAAGTGAGAGTTATAAAGCCGTATAGTCCAATTACCTCGTTCCCTGCGCCGAACACCTCCTTAAAGGACCAAGAACTTGGATAAAGAGTGTTTGAGTTTTCCACGAACACCCCAGTACTAGCTACACGGGGACGGAAGTTGACGACTGGCCTACTCTCAGAATTTTATAAACGGTCGCACAGAAGGTAACATTTTAAATCAACAAAGCATTATATAGCGTACACAAACTCGTCCTTATATTACAAAGATGACACGAGTTCATTTACTCAAAGATTACATTCTTGGGGCATTCATCGGCCACAAGGCGAGCGCCTTTCATGATGCCGTCATAATATTTCTCGGGGCAGCGGTGCTCCTTACCCTCTGGGGGTCCTTCCTTCACCAACTTCTCAGCGTCCAATCTGGCCCAATGCACATTCACACCCTCAATACAGACGGACTGCTTGATAACCTCAAGCCGTGGGCAGGCACATACCATCCGCTTTATAAGGCCGAAGTAGCTATCGGGCAGGGGCTCACCAGGCCACATCCGTACTATGAGGTCCTTCATGGCCAATTCGGCCGCCCGATGGAGTTTGACCAACTGCTTCAGTTGGTCACTCAGAGACATTGGGTGTTCGGCTCCAGTATACTCGGACCAGAACAGCTTCTCCGTCGAGCTCCCCTCTTCGGCACGGTAGAACTCCGCAGCATCTGATATGCTGCATGGCAGATATGCGAATGCCCCTAGAGAGCTCCGAACACAGGTGAGAAAAAGAAATGTCTCCTCCACATGCTTGCTTAGCATAATAAATGCCTTACCCGTTGCTATCTTCTTGGCCGCTTGGATTTCCTGGAGGGCCTTTTGGGCATCGGCATTAGCATCTTTCGCTCTCTCGAGGGCTTTGGCAAGCTCGGACACTTGCGTCTTGAAGTCATGCTCCAAGGACTCGAACTTCTTGCCGAACTCCTGGAGCTCTTGTTGTACCTCCCCCACCTGAGCATCTCGTTTCTCACGCTCGGTGTGCTCTGTGGCTGCCTTGGCTTCGGCTGCGGACAACGCTTTCTTCAGGGTTGCCACTTCAGTTGCCGCCCCTATTAAAAATCATGATGCTTCTTGTTAGCATCACCAATTTTTCTTCCTTATACGACACACGAACGGGGTATCACTTACCTTTGTTCTCCTCGAGCTGCCTCTTCACGAGGCCTAGCTCCTCTGTGGCTTGCCCCAGGTCCTGCCTGAGTCCGGCAACCTCAGCTGTGCGAGCAGCGGCGGTCAGCAGCAGTGCTTGCTCATTACCATAGACAACAACTATCAGACTCCTACGGATTAATAATTGACCCTCCGTTTGGCTTTTTCTTTCCGAACACCAAATAGAGTATCAGGGGCTACTGTCTATTGGGTGATATTTTCTCACGCTTTTTACTTACCTCAAAGACTGTTAGAAGGCTGGTGCAGGCTTCGGTCAATCCGCTTTTGGCGGACCGGACCTTCTCAATCACCGTACCCATGAGAGTACGGTGTTCTTCATCAATGGAAGCTACGAAGCACTTCCAGCAAATTAACCGACACCTCCGGTTGGACGGAGGTCATCGGCACAGCCTGCTCGCCCTCCTTAGCGAGGGGCTGCTCGCTTGAATCCGGAACCTGTAAAGGCTCCGGTGTAGTAATTGGCGGAGAGCCAGACTTGCTACAGCTCTTGTCAACATAATCCATGGGGATTTTACCCCCCATGTGCCCAACGTCTGGGATTTTTCCTTGGGGCGTCTCCGGAAGCATCACCCCCCGCTCTGATATTCTTTGGGACAACACCTCGGTGTCATCCGCAGGTCGCGGGGAGGTGGCCGTCGGGAGCGAATCCATCTCCGACGCACTCAAGGACCCATCCGAACACTACAAAAAAAAGACACATCCGTGACATTTTGGGCCGAACGAATTTTTTTTCTGTCATACATATGACACTTCTATGACGATAATTGTGACAAAACCCGGTATCATCATAGATGTGGTGGCTCCTACTTCTATGACAAAAAATCATGACAGAAAATGGGCTTTTCTTCCTGGGCGGGCCGGAGACGCAGCTGCATGACATTCTTTGGGCCGTCCATGACGGAAAAAACCATGGTAGAAGCGAGGGCGGGGGGAATTTCGGGGAGTTGCTGGTTATGGTGGGAGGTCGGGGGCGGAGCGATGCGCGTTTCTCTCGTACGTACGCGCGTGTGTGCGAGGCGTTGGCTCTAACTGAAGCCGAGCGAGGCGTTGGGCTCTAACTGAACCCGAGCGACTGCACTGTAGGCTACGCGTTACTGAACCCGAGCGATCGATCGATGGCTGTTAACTGAACCCGATGGAGAGATTCCTTCGATACTGCTGCTAACTAAAGCCGATCGATGCTGCATTTGG
>NC_057807.1:402535334-402544551 GCF_018294505.1 Triticum aestivum
AAGACCCCCGTTTCGACCGTAGGAGGTCCGTTTCGTCCGTTTTGCGGTACGCCACACCCCTCTCGATCAACAGGACCCCCGTTTCAACCGTAGGAGGTTAGTTTCATCCGTTTTGCGGTACGCCGCACCCCTCCCGATCAATAGGACCCCCGTTTCGACCGTAGGATGTCCGTTTCCTCCATTTTGTGGTACGCCAGGCCCCTCCCGATCAACAGGACCCCGTTTTGAACGTGGCCGGTCAAACACAAGGCCGTTTCCTCCGTTGTGCGGTATGCCAGGCCTCATTTCCATCGCCTGTTCTGTCTAAGCCCTCCCGATGAACACGACCACGCATTCCGTTCCGACCCATCCGGTTGGCTCCCCATGAACACGACGACGACGCTATTTCTCCGTTCTGACCCAGCCATGCACGTATGCACGATAGGCGTTAGAGACCCTACCCGTATGTACGTACGTGGCCGTATTTTCTTTCTTGCACCCTCGTCGCTGTACGTACATGTACATGCTACGTGCGCGCCTCTACTATGACACGTGCGTGCCTCTACATCCACCAGTACATATGTACGTACACGTTCGCAACCAGAATGACAACGCTACGTACGCTTCGACCAGGTGGGTCCCGACTGCCAGGCACTTCCTTGTGTGCGAAGATGTAGCTGGTGGGTCCCACCAGTCAGGGGGGTGAATCGTTTTGGTTTTTTTTTGCCCGGACGCACTTCCTAGCGTGCGAAGATGTAGCCGGTGGGTCCCAGCAGTCAGGGGGGCGAATCTTTTTTTTTACCCGGATGCACTTCCTTGCGTGCGAAGGTGTCGCTGGTGGGTCCCAGCGGTCAGCGATCAGGGGGAAACGTTTTTTTCGCGAAATACAGTGGCCCGTCCGGTGGGTCCCAGCTGTCAAGTGGAGGAATCATTATTTTCCGCGTAATAAGGAGGCACTTCCTTGCTGTGGCCGTGGACCCAGCTGTCAGCCTCCCCAGATACATTCAACGTCCGATGGAAGTCGTTCCTTAATCACGTTGACCACGCTGCGCCGAGAGCACCAGGGCGGTGGACAACGGCGAGGCCTAGGAAGGGGACGACGGGGAGCCGGGGAAGACGCAGCAGTGGAAGCCCGCACGGAGAGGAGTACGAGGGTTCACTGGTTCGGCTGCGGTGTGAGGCTGCCGTCGCCGCGGGGCCTGGCCAGCGGTGGGAATAGTAGGGGGGCGTGAGGCCTTCGCGGCAGCACAGCCGGCCACGGGAGGCAGGAGCATGCGGAACGACCGGCGCTACTTTGGGCGGCTGGAGCAAGAAGACCAGAGGTTGAAGAAGCACTAGGGCCATTGGATGGACATCGTACGGTCACTGGAGTTAGAATCGTATTGACTAAAGTTGACAAAGGCCCCCATCCTAGTCAACTTAGTAGGCCCACAAGTCAGCCTCCCACCATGGTGGGTCCCAGCTAGCAAGGGGAGTATTCATTTTTTTGTGCGTAATAAGGAGGCACTTCCGGTGGGTCCGAGCTGACAGCGCGGGGAACGTTTTTTCGCGAAATACGCAGGCCCGTCCGGTGGGTCCCAGCAGTCAGGGGGGAAACGTTTTTTTCGTGAAATAAGGTGGCCCGTCCGGTGGGTCCCTGCTGTCAGGTGGAGGCACTTCCTTGCGGCCGTCTGGACCCAGCTGTCAGCCTCTCCACGTACAGTACTCTTCTGATGGAAGTCGGTCATTGACCACGTTGACCACGCTGCACCAAGAGCACCAGGGCGGTGGTCTGGATGACGGCGAGGCCTAGGAAGGGGATGACGCGGAGCCGAGGAAGACGCAACAGTGGTAGCCTGTGCGGAGAGGAGTACGAGGGTTCACTGGTTCGGCTGCGGCGTGAGGCTGCCGTCGCCGCAGAATAACTGGGGGTGTGGGTGAGTAGAGGGATACCCTGGGCCAGCGGTGGGAGTAGTAGGGGGCGGTGAGGCCTCCGCGGCATCACAGCCGGCCACGAGAGGCAGGAGCACGCGGCACGACCGGCGCTGCTTTGGGCGGCTGGAGCAAGAAGACCAGAGGTTGAAGAAGCACTATGGCCGTTGGATGGACATCGTATGGTTACTGGAGCTAGAATCGTTCATATTGACTAAGTTGACAAAGCCCTCCGTCCCCGTCAACTTAGTTGGCCCACAAGTCATCCTCCCACTATGGTGGTTCCCATCTAGCAGGGTGGGTATTCATTTTTTTGTGCATAATAAGGAGGCACTTCCTTGCGTGCGAAGATATAGCTAGTGGGTCCGACATGTCAGTGGGGGGAACGTTTTATTCATGAAATAAAGAGGCCCTTTCGGTGGGTCCCAGCTGTCAGGTGGAGGAATCATTATTTTGCGTGTACAGTCCACAGCCGATGGATGTCGTTCGTTGACCACGTTGACCAGGCCGCGCCGAGAGCACCATGGCGGTGGACGATGGCGAGGCCTAGGAAGGGAACGACACGGAGCCGAGGAAGACTCGGCAATGGTTGCCCAGGTGGTGGGGAGTACGAGGGTTTACTGGTCCGGCTGCCGTCGCCGGAAAATAACAGGAGGTGTGGGTGAGTAGAGGAATGGCCTGGCCAGCAATGAAGTAGGGTGGGGCAGTGCAGCCTGTGCGGCAGCACAGCCGACCACGGGAGGCGGGAGCAGGTAGTCCCACCGGAGCTGGTTTGGGCGGCTGGAGCAAGAAGATCAGATATTGAAGAAGTAGCACGGCCATTGGATTAACATCCAACGGTCACTGCTGCTAGAATCGTTTGTGGACTAAGTTGACAAAGCCAAAGTACACGTCAACCTAGTAGACCCACAAGTCAGCCTCCAAATCTGTCCCAAACAGCATACAGCCCAAAATTTCTAGCCGGATTCAAATTAATTTTAAATCTAAATATACCTTAATTTAAATTCAATGAAATTTTACCCGCGCAAAAACAATGAAATTTAAAATATCAAAATTCGAAAGAAAACAATATTTGGGAACTAATTGCCTGTTTGCTGTATTTTTTTCATTTTACAGCCCATTTATTATTACTTATAGCCCATTTATTATTACTTATAGCCCATTTATTATTACTTATAGCCCATTTCTTATTACTTATAGCCCATTTTCTGGGCAAAATGCATCCCTCCTCGTCTTGAAAGATTTCCGGCCCAGCAGGGCGTAGAAAAGCAAGTAGGTCTATGTTGGTTATTCTGCAAAAAACAAAATAGCTGGCTAGCCATTTTTCAGAAAGGAAAAAAACAAACTAGGCTGGTCATGTGCTAAACATATGAAATAAAAGCCTGGGCTAGACGGGCCACGGGTCCCGCACAACCCAGTTGATACCCTTCTCCGACCCGAAAAAACAAAATTACTGCGCGCTGCTGGGTCCCTACTGTCATCCTCACCATGTACAGTCATCTCCTTATACGGGAACGAACAAGAGCCGGGGAAGATCACAGCCAGCCGTGGGAGGCGGGAGCAGGCGGTCCCGCCGGCGCTGGTTTGGCTTTGGCGGCTCGAGGAAGAAGAGACTGAAGAAACGACAAACGTTGAATGTCAATCGAACGGTCAAGGTTGGCACAATCGTTTTTTGACTAAGAGGACACCAAGTAGCATACTTTTTTATATATAGGAAGAAAACTGCGAGGAAAATGCGTTCGTCTGCCGTCCTCCTCACAGGGAACGTTCGCCACATAAGTGACTAGCACCTTGGTTTTCAACCGAGATGTCTTGGGTTCGAGTCCAAGGAACTCTCAATTTTGTCCCCCTTCCTTCCTCGCAAAAAAGAGAAAGAATATCAAAGACTTGGGAAGGCGTACAGAACAAGCTAGTGTACTAGTAAAGAGACGTTGCCGAGTTTTAGAAAAAAGAAAGACATGCTCCTGTAGCTGGTTCGAATCCAAACCTAGACTATGACTATATATGGTGCTATGCTACTCTGCAAGTAATGAAACTGACATATCCAACGTTTGCTTCTCCTCTTCTCTACTTACTCTGCCTGGCATCAGAAGCTCTGGCCGCAGCAACCATGTCCGCTGGCTGCTCGTCCACCTGCTCTTCCACAGGCAACAACTAGATATGCGCCAAGTCGCCACCCGTACCATCGCCTGTGGGTCTCATCACACCCCCGCCGGCACGCGCACCGCGGCCGATTTCTCATCGCAACCCGCTGCCATTGGTGTGGTGCCACTGCTGCAAATCACGCAGAGTCATCCGTCGCATCTCAACCACAATCCGCAACCCTGGCCGAGTCTTCTACAAATGCCCGAATCATGGGGTAATAATATGTTTAAGTGTTGTTCTGCTGCTTTCAGTTGCTGATTTTTTTAATAGTTTGGTTGATGATCTTCCAATTTGATTCGTGAAGAAAAGGGAAGATTCATGTGATTTGTATTTCTGGGAAGTTGCTGATGTGGCGGAATGCAACTACGCTGATTATTTGGTTAGCTGAGGAATCCCAATACCAGCAGGTTGGGGTGTTGGACAAGTAACTGAAGGAACGACAGGAGAGGAAGATGCAGAGCAGAAGGTTAAAGACGCAGTTCCTCTGATCATGGCCAAGCAATAGCTGCTGAACGACCTTGACAACAATGAGGAGATGAAAGAGCTTGTGAAGATAACAGGCAAAATCGATGTGCTCTGTAGGATGATTGTCTCTTTATTTGCAGTGTATGTAGCACTCGTGATGTATTCAGTGGCTATGACATGAGCACTTTGCTGAAACTAGTAATGAATGAAACCTGTGTAGCAGGCTGGGCGTAGTGTTGTGAACATCTAATGATTTCTATTAACGGAAACACAAATCAGCATACATAACAAGTGATGTTCTCACAGCAAAATACTAAACAACATGTTCATCAGGTTTCAGTTGTCATAGCAAACACAATTTCACATAGTAGATAAAAAAACGTCTTCTGACAGGCAAATACGACAAAAGCAATGTAATCATCACCCGCAGCAGCAACGTCAACATCTTCGCCATGTGTATCAGTCTGAATCGTAATTCCCCACGGTGTCATCTTCTTCTTCGTCCTCAACGTCCTCGAACGTTGGCTTCTTCTTGATCAACTCCTGTATGTCCACAACACGACATGCAATCTTTTCGCCGGCGTCATTGACGTGATGGTTCTCAAAGATATTAGGAACATCTGTGTTATCTTGTACATCAGGAGCAGTGTAAGCATCATCTTGTTGTGCAACTTCATTAAACGAATTCCTCTGCTCAAACCTTTGCAATACTCTCCAGTCATTGCTATGTGCAAATGTGTCTTCCAAGAAAAATATCTGTGTTGCTTGATTTGCCAAAATAAAAGGCTCGTTGGTCTGGTACGCTGCCTTCACATTGATGGATTTGAAATAATCATCAGCTCTGGGTTTTGTGATCCTGGAAAACAGGTTATACCAATGACAGCACAACAGAACCACACACCGATGATCCTCGAAACTGGAGATATACTGCAAATGAACAATGTCTGTTATGTTAGCATACATTTCAGTTGTCTCTTTGTCATACGTATCCGTGCTCATGATGGCATTGTTTTGTGTCTTCCTGCCTTCGTCTCATGCAAGGGTGTTGTAGCGCACATCTCCAACAACGCAAGATTCATAATGTCTTACCTGAGTATCAGGACCCATTGCTAGTGAGTAAAGGGCATCATCAACTGCCTGCCCATCCACCTGCATATTCTTAACCTATGGTTAGAAAATAGACAAGCTGATCATCTTATGTACTCAATATATTAAAAAAAACTGACAGTGCACTTCAAAAGCTTACATGGTTCTTGAACAATTTCCCAAATCCTGCCATAACCAATTTGTCAATGTTTCTTGGATTTTGCAGCAGTAAATCCTCTTTGTACATGCTGCACAACATAGTGATCACGTCAAACATCTAAATATATAAGAATGTGATGCAAGTTTAGTAGAATACGATGTATAAGCTGCAGTACTGCACTTACTTGATATAAGGTAGTATCTCAGGACAGTTATTCAACACATACCAAACCATTTTGTCCAATCTTTAGGTTTGTCCTCTTGTCGACTCTTCCCTATAAGTTGAACAGAATAATCGAAAACATTGAGCCCGGGATTGTCTTCACCCACCTCTTTGCTAAGCTGATCAGCTGTTTCAATGTATTTTGAGTAGAATGTCAACGCTTCTGTAGCAATGTAGGCCTCTGCAATGGAACCCTCGGGTCTATCTCTATTCCTAACATAGCCCTTGAAAGTGCCTAGCCGCCTTTCAATAGGGTACATCCAGCCATACTGTACTGGACCTCTAAGTAGTGCCTCATCAGGTAGATGAACATCCAAATGCACCATCACATCAAAGAAGGCTGGAGGATATATCTTCTAAAGGTCGCATAGGATAGTTGGTATCTTGTCTCTAAGACACTCCAAAGCATCTATCCTGATATTTCTACTGCAGAGTTCCCTGAAGAATTCTCCCAACTCTGCAATTGCTCTGTATAAGTCAGGGCGGCCCAATCCTCTAAGGATAACAGGTAAAACCCTTTGAAGTAGGACATGGCAGTCATGAGTTTTCAACCCTTGTACCTTGTTTCCATTTGCACTGACTCTACTTTCAGGGTTGGAAGCAAATCCATGTGGGAATCTCACACGTGACAGGACCTCACAGAATTCTTTTCTTTTTACCTTGCCCAAGACGTACACAGCTGGTGCCATATCCCGTGGTTTACCTTCATCTTGCACCTGCAAATCCTTTCTGATACCCAGGTGTGTCATACCAATCCTAGATTTTAAGGTATCTTTCGTCTTGCCTTCAATGTTAAGAAGTGTGCCGATAATGTTGTCACATATATTTTTCTCGATGTGCATCACATCAAGATTATGCCGCAGATCCAAATCTTTCCAATACTCCAAGTCCCACAAAGTGGACCTGCGGGTAAACAATAATCTCTCTTCTACTGTGCCACGCTTCCTTTTCCCGCTACCATTACCAGGATGGTTTCCTGGTCTAATATGCCTGACCTTCTCTAATTCCACTTGCAACTCATCGGCGGTGAGCCTCTTTGGCGCATCACGGTTTTCATGCTTTGCATTGAACACATGTCTTCGGTATTTTCTAGGATGCAACTTGTCCTTGGCAAGGAAACGACGGTGTCCAATGTAACAGATCTTCCTAAATATTGCGTATGACAGCGGATTCCTGTCACAGCGAACACATGCATTGTAACCATGTGTCATTCGTCCTGACATAGTGCCCAAAGCCGGATAATCATGGATGCACCAAATTACAACAGCACACAGAAAGAAATCAGCCGGTGGGCTGCTATATAGGTCTCGAGTGAGAGCACCCTTCCATAGCTGTTGAAGTTCCTCCACAAGAGGCTCCATGAACAAATCAAAATCCTTTCCAGGACTTTTTGGACCTGGGATGAGCAAGGCCATCATGTAGTTTGATTCTTTGGTGCAGACATTTGGAGGCATGTTGTAAGGGATAACAAGCACTGGCCACATGCTATATGTGGCGCTCTGGTGGCCAAATGGGTTAAATCCATCTAAAGCTAAGCCAAGTCTAATGTTTCTCGGGTCAGCAGCAAACTCTTTGTGTTTATCATTGAAGCTTTTCCACTCACTACCATGAGATGGATGGTTCATTACATTCTGATCTCTGTACTCCTGGTTCCTAGAATGCCACAGTACATCCTCTCTTGTTTCAGCATCATGAAACAACCTCTGCAATCTTGGTGTAATTGGAAAATGTCTCAGAACATTATGAGGAACCCTCTTCACAGCATCGCCATCTTTCCATCTTGATGATTTGCATTTCGGGCATTCACTTAAGTTGGCATCATCCTTCCGGAACAGAACACAACTATTCTTACAAACATGGATCATATCATATCCAATTCCAACTGCACGAAGGAAATTCTTCATTTTACTGTAGGTGTATGGCAGCTCAGACACATTTGGGAAAGATTTGCGGAAAGCAGCCAACATCGCATCAAACGATTTGTTGGTCATCCGCTCAGATGTCTTCACCTGAAGAAAGGTGACCATAGCTGAGAATACTGACAGCTTATTTCCTGGGGGGACAACAACATTGCATTGTTCCAACATGCGGGCCCACCGTTTTTCTTCTGCAGGTGAAAGTTCACGGAATGCACAGGCATTTCGTAGCATTGTTTCAATGTTGGTCAAACTCACTGGCTCCGCTACCACCACCTCCTCCTCCTCTTCCACCTGAGCATCAGGCAGATCAAGATGGTGATCTGCTGCTTCCACGTAGTCAATAACATTGACGTTCACAGCTTCACCATGATGAACCCACCTAGTATATGTGACCGACATCCCATACAAGTGTAGATGATTTTGCACAGTTGACTGGGTCTTGTAACTGAATTCATACAACTACTACACGGGCAGAGCACATCTGATTTCGGACCACCGTACTCAGCTCTGATAAAGTTCATGAAGTTTTCAACCCCCTCAACATATGCAACGGAGAATCTTCGAGCAGAAGTTGTCCAAGTCTTGTCCATCTATTAGACATACAAATTAGTTCTTCTACTAGATATTACAGGAAAAACATATATGCTTTTTTATGAAGTCCAGAAAAAATACCTAGGTCGATGTCTAAAGCTATGGCAAGATATTTGGACGAGCAGATCTAAGTAACAAAATATATGTAAAGCTAATTCAGCAAACAGATTCGAGTGCTAAATTATGGCAGGCTGTTTCAGCAGTCAATGAGCCAGAGCACACATCCATCGAACTATCTAAGGCCATCGCAGCAACAAAGATCGAGTATAAAACGGTGTAGAGCTATTTCACCTAGCAGATTGGCTACTAGACCATGGCAATCTACTTCACAATAAATATATGGCAGGATATTTTAGCAACTAATCGGCCTTGGCATGCCATCTCAACTAAGTAGATTGAGTGTAGAACAGGGCAAGGAAGCTTCTTAAGCAGAGCATATTGACAGTAAACTACTTCGGCAAATAGTGAGATTAACAGCGTCTATCAGCTAACATTCAGCACTACACCAACATGAACGGGGCCTCAGTCTAGAATGCGCGTACCGTGGGAGAAGCTGACCGTCGTGCGTCCCCACACGAACGTCGCCAGCAGTGGTGGCGCTGACCGCCGTGCGCCTCCACAAGAACGTAGCCAGAGGTGGCGGCGCAGCTAAAGGACGGTAGTCTACGAGAGCGTACTGTGGGAGCGAGAGGATCGCCGTGCGCTCCCTCGACGATCGAGCAAGGGGGTTTTGGGAATA
>NC_057807.1:402544784-402571829 GCF_018294505.1 Triticum aestivum
GGAGTTTGGCGCATGGTCGGTTTCTCCAAGTGCAGTCCCACGTGTCAGTGAAGAGGCAAGCCGAAGCGCGTTCCGTTTGCGTGAGCCGTGTGCAGGACCGAACGTGTGTGGGGTGCAATGCGACCACGGCAGGAGTGCTATGAGTGTACCGCCTTTTTTCCTTTTAAACTAGGTGCTTCGCCCCCTCAAAAAAAATTGCTTCACACGATCCATCGATACTACTACTAGTAATCCAGTTATCCCGACTAAAACGGTGCGGCCGGGTCTTTTCCCACGCGATATGCTGGGAGGTTGGCTTAGTTGGGTTTTTTAGATTTGTCTCGGTTCAATAAAAAGCAGAGTTAGTGATGATAGTGTGCCTGTCATCCTGCAATATAGGTCGTCCGATATATATCTAATGGATAGGATGGAAACTATGACAATTTACCCGCACTCCTCTCCACATTTGCAGATAAGGCTTTCCCTCGTTCATCCTTTTCTCCCACAAGATCTTGATCTTCCATGCACTAGTACTCCTACAATATGTATATTATTGTGAAAGTTCATATACACCGGCCGAGATTAATGCAAACACGGCAGATTTTCATTACATTTTGAACTTTTATAAGACAGAAAAATAAAATAAACCCGACCCTAAACCTATTCTACGGCGGCGACCGACGTCCTCCATCTACGATCTCTATGTACGGGGGCGGGGTTCAAGACCCGTGAAGTGAAGGTGCGGTCTCCAGCGAGGAAGAGTAGAACACGGGATACGGACCGGCCAGTTGGCACACCATGCCCTGCCGCCTCCCATGCCCTACTCATCCTCAGAGGAGTCCCCGACCTCGGCGGTGCCGGATGTTGGACGGCGGCAAGTAGGACGCGTGGCTGACGGTGCTCCCGTCGTTGGCCGCCAGCGTGGCCACCGCTTGTGCGGTCGCGTCCGCGTCCGGCTACGCCGCTATTGCGTCGCGAGAGGCAACTTGAGCGAGGGCGGCGACCTCGAGCTTCATCCTCGAAGACAAGCTCTCCCGCAGAGTGTTCGCACTTGTGGTCATGGCGGATGTGGTGTCAGGTAGGAGGATGATGCGCTATGGTGTGGAGGTTAGCTGGGCGTTGCCGCTTTAAGTAGCGCATTCCGGTGAGGCCAAGCGTCCGGGTGCGTCATTAGGTCGCCAGAGTTGGTTCCTCGGGTACCGAGCCTCTTAATGACGACATACGAACAGACGGCATGAATGTGGGCAGCTGGCGCCGGCTGGGAACGCACCGCGTGACGGTGCGAGGGATGAGGGCTTTGGTGTGCCAGGGTACTCAGCTGCGGTCGTGGCAACGTTGGAGATTCCCTTTGCTCAAATGCGATCCCCGCATGTCATTGAAAAAGCAAGACGACCCGGCATGGTCTCAGGTCCAGAGGATGCAGTTGGCCGCGCTACACCACTCCGCGGACACGTCACGGCACCCCGTGCATCCGCGACGAGACGGGTGTTGGGGTGTGTTTGGATTGTGGCCAAAGTGCACCTTACCAAAATTTTGGTCATGACCCAAAGATTGGTCTTTGTTTGGTTGGTTGCCATTTCTTTGGCATGCCAATGAACTCTAGCCAACTCTAGTTCATTTTTCTTGCCAATGTCGGACAAATCATGGGCAACCAATACCTCAACCAAAATTTTGGCTACCCAATGCTTTGATGGGGCAACCTTGGGCACAAACCAAACATACCGTTGGTCGTGCCACAACACAAGCGCCACCCTCGGCACATTGAAACTGACCGTGTCTATCGACGATATGAGCTTGTCGCTCACCGCGGTCGCCGTGTCCAGTGGCGGTGCTGGAGCTGCGCCCCGTTGTTGGCCCCAAAGACCCACATGAACGGTTGTCGGTGGCGAGGAGGTCGTGGGCGAGCTCCTCCATTGGACTAGTCTGCGCTACGTCGTCCCGACGGGTGTGCCCTACATGTCGGTTTCCCTGTTTTCCCGACCATATTCGAGCGTGAGTGCTCCGTGTTGCGCATTAGGCCTTTCACTATGTAGGCCAAGCGAGACAACTTATTGTTTATTTGAGCCGTTCAAGTGTAATCATGTGGCGTTTTCTTATTTCTCATTCCTCTCCAACCCTCTTCTCCATCGATCATGTCGCCCTCCAGTCGAGTCCATCCTCCCGCATGCCTCATTTGAACATTCCGCCGAGTATCATTCGCATGTACCCACCCTAGTCCTCTTTCAATAGATCTCCGGACCCCGAGATGAAATCGAGAGGGAACGAGTGGGGGCACGTGATACCTAAGGCGGATTCAAAATTTTGAACCGGTGATCATAGCATCCGCAAATCATATATAAAGGGTATTCAATGTTCGTTTCATTTTTGAACATACAATATACTCCCTCCTATCCTTTCTACCTTACATATAAGTTTTATGTGTAGTCAAAGTATCTCTACTATGATAAAAAAGGTATCAACATTCAACAACGCCCAATCAATATTGTTAGATTCATACGTACTCCTAGATTTGTATCGAGATGGTTTCAATTTGACTATTGACATGATTAATAGTACTCCTTTCACATAGGTGAGTTAGTCATCTTAGGAGGAGGGTAAAACGAGAGACATTAATGTTTATTTGCTAATTAATAGTATTGCATGCAATGAACTAACCACTACATGTCTTGTTTGATAGTCTCAGGTCATTAAAAGCATGCACACCCTCATCTCTTATTGGTTCATATGTCAAGAAACAAGAAACAAGGTAGAAGTTAATGCACCGCGCCTACGTGTTTTGGGATTATTTGGTTTTTGTAAGATGACTTACACACCTAGACGGAGGGAGTACATGAGATGTATAATGTGGAAATTATATCATTGGAAACTCCTTTCACATACGAAATTGCCCATATGCTTTGTGTAAGTTGCATGTCATATATTATTACTTTAACATTTGGTCAAAGTTAGCTCGAAAATGCATTAGACACTGTATGCTTTGTGTAAGTTGCATGCCATATATTATTACTCTAACATTTGTGTAAGTTGCATGTCATATATTATTACTCTAACATTTGGTCAAAGTAGTATAGTGGAAGTGGATCCTCTGACGTAGGTATCCCTGCCTTACCCTCCCTTTCGGTCACTTACTGGCGGACCCCATGCTTGCTAGGCCCCGCATGTCAGTTACTCAATGGATTCGGCCACGTCAGGGGATCCTCATCCGTAGTATACTCCCTCTGTTTTTATTTACTCCGCATAAAACGGAGGGAGTAGTGGTATAATAAATGACGCGGGCGGGGGAGGGGGAGGGACGTCGGTTTGCTCTCAACTGCAGTCCCACAAGCGAGCGAAAACGCAAGACGAAGCGCGTTCCATTCGGTGAGCGACGTGGAGGGTCCAGCATGCCGGGCTGCAACGCGAACGCGACAAGAGCGATGTACAGTCAAAACCGATTGACCGGTCATCATCGGAACCACAATTCACACCAAAACCTTCGCTGCTCGGCCTACGCCAGCCACTGCCCTAAAACCACACCAAATCTCCAGCCCATTCCCCCACCTTTTGATCCCCTAGTCCGCATCAAGCGTCCCCTAGTTCGTCGGAAAGCCATGGTCCGCTGCGAGATCACTTACTAGAAGATGCTGACGCCGGAGCGCCGCGCAGAAATCGCGGCGGCGATTGGCGCCACAGACCTCCGTTCCCAAGCTCGCTTTGCGGCGGGCCAATCCCCGAGTTCTCTGGAGCCAAGCTACGAGGAGGAGGAAGCCGATCCAATGTTCACTGCGGAGGTCACGGCGCAGAAGGCCCCCGATGGGTATGAGACGATGGACGTCGACTTCGTGCCAGCGTCCGAGTCCCCCATGGTGCAGGCGGACCAGCGGTTCAACATGGCGATACTAAAGGAGGACCGGGAGGCAGAGGCTCAACTCGACGCGGAGCGCGCGCATGCCGCTGCAATCGAGGCTCTCCTGCAGGTGGAACCGGATGTCGTGGATGTGAACCGAGCGGCGGAGGCTCAACTTGAGGCGGAGCACGCGGATGCTGCTGCCATCGAGGCCCTCCTGCAGGCGGAACCGGACGTCCTGGAGATGAACCGGGCGGCAGAGGCTCGACTCGACGCAGAGGGCGCGGATGCCGCTCTCATCGACGCCCTCCTGCAGGCAGAACCGGAAGTCCTGGACTTGAACCGGGTGGCAGAGGCTCGACTCGACGTGGAGCGCGCGGATGCCGCTCTCATCGACACCCTCTTCCAGGCAGAACCAGAAGTCCTGGACTTGAACCGGGCGGCGGAGGCTCGACTCGACACGGAGCGCGCGGATGCCGCTGCCATCGAGGCCCTCCTGCAGGCGGAACCGGACGTCCTCGACTTGAACCGAGCTGTGCTCTCGTCCGTGCAGAGCGTCCGCACGCTCCGCTTGAACGAGTAGCTGGAGGCCGAGGACAACCACGGTGCGGAGACACACATCGGCAGCGACGGCTGGTTCGCGCTGGTAGCCAAAGACGAAGAGGCCGTCTCTTTTTGCGAGCAGTGATAGTTTTTCTTTATGTTGGTGTTTTTATTATTATGGATCTTTTGCTGTGTAAAACCACACTATTTGTTATGTAAGTCACCCGAGTCTACCATTTCAGGCGGTTGGATGAATATCCTACGTCTCCTAACCCTTCTTTCCTTCTTCCTCACCTCTTCTTCTTCCCCAACAGACCACCGCACGGGCCGTACAGATACTCCGGTTGGATAAACATACTCTATGAACGAAAATTATGTGTCAGAGATAGGATGGCTGAGTTTGGTTTGTTCACATGCGATAGCTCGTGTCAGTGAGGGTGCGTTCCCTTGGTTGGGTTTGCGGCGTGCAGGAGCGAAGTGTGAGGGTGAGGTGCGACCGCAGCGTGCAGGAGCGACCGTGTGAGAGTGCGGTGCGACCACGATAGCCGTGCGCAAGTGTACCTCCTTCTCATTTTGAAAACTTTAGGCAAGCTTGGCAAAAATGTGTGGCGAAGTTTGGCAATGCAAGGCCTAGACCCAAACAGGATAAGTACGTACTACCTCTATCCGGGTTTACTGGTCCCCATTGTATTTCGTGCCAAATTTTGACCATAGATTAAACTAAGAAAATGTTCACGCATGTCACCAAACATTATATTTTTCAAAACTATGTTCAAATACGAATCCAATGAGATAATTTTTCTTGACATGCATTAACATTTTATTAGTTAAATCTTTAGTCAAAATTTGGCACAAACTATAAAAGGGACCTATAAACCAGGACAGAGGTAGTACGTACTAGGAGTACTAGTGTTAAAAAAGAAAGGCGGGGTTTTCCTTCGATACAAATCCTCGTTTCACGTGTCAATTAATGCGTATTTTTTTCTCAAAAGACCAAAGAGCTAACCATCTCACTCCTCATCGCTTGATTAATGCAGCGTCATGCAAACGAACCTTCTCACTTCCGCATGCATGCAGGGGATATTAATGTCCTTGGTTGCTAACCCCATTAATTTTGCATCGATTAGTGTTAGTGGCCCTTTGCAAATTGTAATTTTGATATACTGGCCTTGTGTACAAAAAAATGGAGGTAGTAACTATATTTGAATCCCTTGCACATTGCGGTGACGTCGACGACTTTTTTTTGTGGTTTGGCGAAGTGCGTTCGACGGAGAACACCATTGAGGGAGACCATGGTAAGTCGTTCGCAGGTGCCGCCTGCAAGCCGAGACAACCGCCTTATTTGCATCCAGGAAGTCCTTTACTAGTACTACTACTAGGAGTACTAGTGCGGTGAGATGGTTTCTCGAAGAAGACGATGGAGAAGCGGAGTCAGCGAAGAGTGAAATGATAGTTGCTTCGTGCGTGCTTTGTGATTTGACGCCTCACTACTTTGTGATTTGTGATAGAAGGGACAGGGGAGTAGACTCTGTGCTCTGTACTGTACTACTCCTACATGCGTCCAAGCACGGGAGAAAGAGGAGAGACATTGCATTTTTCTATTCCTTCAATCAATCAATCAGGGAGCTTCGATTCCATCTTTTTGGCTTTGGTAACGCCGTCCACAATGGTTCCCACGATGCCAAAAGCCATTTTCACATTTGGCTACACATTGTGGATGCCCTTAACCGTACCACTTGGTTTTGCTTCTGTGTGCTATCCATACTAATCTCAATTATATTGATCTAAAAATTATAGAATCAAAGATTAGTAAAAAGGAGGTAATTTTGCCGCGTGGATGGCGGGGGAGGTTTCTTATTTTTGGAGGACGTTGTCCTGGAGGTTTGCTAACATGCGGTCCCACGTGTCAGTGCTTTACCAAGCTGATCCGCGTCCCACATGAAGCAGAACAACGACAGAAGCAACACGTGGTTAAGTTGAAGAAGATGAGGGAGAAGCGACCAAGTTGATCCGCGTCCCACATGAGGCAGAACAACGGCAGAAGCAACACGTGGTTAAGTTGAAGAAGATGAGGGAGAAGCGGATTCAGCAACGAGTGAAATGATGGTTGCTTCGTCCCTCCAACTTCTTTTTTTAGCATTATTACTTCATCCCTCCAACTTAACTACGGGAAAGGTGCAACTTTGTGATTTGACGCCTCATTGCTCATTACTACGCCGGCGCCATGACTGGGGTGCTTCACCCCGGCTGCTCTGCATCGTATTCCGGTATGGCACGTGGACCCGGTAGCTTGATGTCCCACATGTCGGCGAAAGGAACTAGATGATTTATGAAAGCGAGCGCTCCACTCTTACGACGGAGGAGTAGACGACACGATGACCCAATGAACTGTCACTTGTACTGTATAGTACTATAGTTTTGTTGTTTCGCACGATCCATCGATACAAACCCGATTAAACAGGAAAGGGCGGGATTTTTCCCACGCGGTAGATGATACTGGCCATACATTTCAAAGGCAATTTTAATGTATGCCAACTGAATAATTATAAGTAACAATATGATATCTAGTAAAACTAAAAACGCATATGATTTATTGTGTTGTGTAGTAGTAGTGTTGTATTGCATAGTTGTTAGATGTAACATGCGAGAACGTGTAGAGATGTAGTTTTGGAGGGCCTACAGAGAGAAAAGCGTAGTACGGTCACCGAACTTCAGAATAAGCTAATTACGGTCACTATATACGTTTTGCGGTGATTATCCGGTCACTTGCTCACAGTTCAGCATCAGATTGCACTCTATTGACCGGCCAAATAGTCTGCATGGCGCCATGTTGACTAGTTAAATTGACCACATTCCTTGTGGGTCCCACCTGTCAGTTCGCATAGGGAATAGGTCAGATGGACACAAATTTACGCATGCGCGACAAGGCTCCAACCCGTGCGCGGGAATCACCTGGTTGTGTATGTGTCTGTCAGGGCCTGATGTGTGCGCATGCACGTGTAGGTTGAGCACTTGAGCGTGAGAGTGTGTGTTGGTCGTGTGGTGTACTGGTGTGTGCATGCATGCGTGCGTGTGTGCGTCTGAGTGTTGCGTGCGTGCGTGGCTGCGTGTGTACGTGTGAGTGTTGCGTGCGTGCGTGGGTGCATGTGTTTGTGTGAGTGTTGCGTGGATCGAGTTCGTGTGCATGCTTGCGTGTGTGTATAATCACCACACCAGCTCCTGTGTGTTAAAACAGACGGCTCAACATACCAATACAAGGCCACCTGGTCCGTTGTGCCCGCGGTCATGACTTCGCACCACCGTCAAAATATTTTTTTGTCGTTTGTTTTCATTCTTACTAGCAAGATTCCCGTGCATTGCACGTGACATCAAGATGCATTTGTATAACTTGTTTATCTTGTGAGAGAAAAGGATGAACGAGGGAAGGCCTTATTTGCAAATGGGGAGAGGTGTGTGGGTACCTTTTTGCAAAACTGCCATAGTTTCTTTCCTATCCGTCAGATATAAATCGGACGGCCTATATTGCAGGATGGCAGGCACTCCATCATCACCAACTCTATTTTTTATAAGAGTGTATTTTAAGTATTTTATAATAGTGTAGATGTAGAGTAGATACAAGTCGACAGGTGGGCACGATGTTAGTGAGATAATGTGATGCAACACTAGATCAGGTGCCACGTGGAGCATTCAACTGGTTAACTAGTCATGTCATGAGCAAATACAAAGTTGTACGGTGAGCCCGTGACTGTATAATAACCACTAAACGTAAACGGTGACCGTAATGAGTGGATTATGAAGTCCAATGTATGTATCGTGCTTTCACTTCAAATACAATGATCGTCATTGCATATATCGTGAGAGAAAGATGAAACACGCGTGAATTTTCTGGGGGCTTACTTTTAGAGGACATGGAGATAGTTTTGTGTGCATACGTGAAAGGGCCGTACAGGGGGGGTATGCGATGGAGAGAGAGATGCTCTTTGTTTCTCTTTATTATGACTAAATTTGTATATAGTATAAAAATATACAAATTCACAATGCGGAATAAATATCATTGTGGGCACAATGTAATGCAAATTAGCGTTCGTACTCCTCCATATAACTTTGTAATGTTGTATATATGTAGAAACTCTAAAATAATTTTTTGTCCACACTTTATTCAAAAGGAATGTTGTATGTGAAATAAACGTGAAGAGAGGGCTTTTTAGATCCATGGGGTACGTGATGTAACATGTGTGAATGTGTAGTTGATGCATTTGGCAGGGCCTAGAGAGGTATGTGTGTGTATTACGTATTCGAGAGAGGCATGGATAGAGGGGCCGATGGGGGGGATAGATGGCACGAGAAATGAGGGTGGTCTAGAGAGAGAGAGAGAGACGAATATGATGTCACGACAAGAGATTCCATTCCCTTGAGTGTGTATATGCAAGGGGGGAGGGAATAGAGGCACCAGGAGAATTTTTCTGTGTGTGTGGTGTTTGTGTTGGTATGTGTGGGTGTGAGAAGATAATGAGACGTGGGGGCAGAGGAATTGTCACAGCGTGAGGTCCGGTGGGTCGAGGTGAGGCCCTTTGTTCGGTTCCGTCCTGCGCCACATTGGTCGGCCCATGACACATTTAGGAAGACCCATGGATGACTAGTCGTACAAGACAAAGATAGCAGAATTGTGAAGGACTCTGTGTCCACTCACAAAGCCGGCTAGGATTTGTAACCCTAGGTTCTCGGACTCAGGTAACCCCTCTATCTCTGATATTACTGTTCATCCAACCTAACTTTAAGGGGCATCCTACAGAATGCTTTGCTGGAATCATACTCGTCGATTAGGAAGAGAGGTGTGAGATAATGCGTGAGAGACAGGCGTAAAGATAATGTGCATACATGAGACACGTAGGCAGGTCCATGTATATAGAAAGGGCCGATGAGGATTGTGCATGTGTATGTTTGCGAGAGGAAGAGTGCTTGTGATAAAGGTTAGTGAAAACAATTGTAAATGGTTACGAGAGGGAGGGAGGGTTATATCTCGAGAATGTGTGCGAGAAAGACACCTTGGGAGAGAGAGTGTGTGAGCATGTGTGAGAGACCACCGATGCAGAGTGAAACTACACGTAAAAGGCTGCTCTACACATTGATTAAAGATATAAATTGTATCCAAATATTAGGATGGGATCATGATATTTGCAATTCGCGTAAGGAGCGGTCATTGATCCATCAGACATCTAGATTCTATCGACTTTGATCATGTCTATGTTATTATTCGACACAATTGATCCACATAGTTAGTATTTTGAACTCCAGACAATGCATCACATTAGCAATCGAATATAAACGTGAGTATAGTTCATGTTGTGTGTGTAAAGCACATTATACATACCAAAGTTACACAATGGACATTTATAAATAGCTACCTATGAACTAGTGTACATTTGAATTCAACCTAAGGTGGTTTAAAAAAATCGAATTCAACATGAAGTCCATTCAATTATTTGAATTTGATATCATGGCATTTGTAAACCATACCTAAACTATGGGGGTACCAATCTTTGCTCTGATTTTGTACATAATAGCATATGTAGTCGTGTACAAAATAGATTCAAATTTAGCTCCTCCATTCCAAAATAATCGTAGTTATAGGATTTTCAAGTGTCAAAATTCAAAAGGAAGCGGATAATTTAATGAGGTTTTCAAACATACAAGGTCAAATATAACGTTGTCTATTTAGGTCAATCCTCATAGTTCAAGAGTACTCTAAACGTGAATGCTTGTGTTTCAAAATTTCGAACGAAGCGCCAAAAGAGCCTCTACTCGCTCGAAACCGCGTGAGACCAATGTTTGGTAGTACAAGGAAATTACTTTTCTAATAACTCTGACCTGTGAAACCTACCGGCCCGACGTCCAAAGGTCTAAACCGGAGTAGGTTTGTAGCTTCATCTAGATGCCACGCAACCGCCTCGGAAAAACATTCATACACAATGGCCGCCTAAGCACACATGCGCATGACCGAAATCGCTCCCGCCCACTATTTGGGACACCTGGGATTACCATCCTACCCCCGACCCACAGTAGGTCCGAAATTTAAGAGGGGGGCAAAGTTTGTAGTTTCCCCAAATTTCAAACAAGCGCGTCCCATCTTCTGCTCAAAAAAGCCAAAAACAAGCACGTCCCAGACCGAAACATGGTTCCCCCCCACCCGTCCGATTCCCCATTCGTACTCCGTGGGTGCCAAAACTACCTCTCTACCATCTGCGAAACCCCAGCGTCCTCCGTCCGCCATCCCATCCCACCCATCAACCGCCGCCCTCCTCCATCATGCCGGAGCCGATACCCTGACGTCGTCGTCCACCGCAACCTCAACCGCAATGCCCTCCACGGCTAGTAGTTGAAGCCGAGGCCGAGCCGTCCGTACCCGTGCCAGTTCAACCACGCCGTCCTGCGCCTCACCGCTGCCACTCCAACTTTGCCACCCTCCACCGCATCGGAGCTGTTCCTGCTACGCTGTCCTTCGCTGCCTCGTATCTGCTTCCCCTCCGTCGACATACAGCCACGGCAACACAGTCAACAATTTGGCCATGGGTTCGTCCAAACCTGCACCCTCCAGAACATCGGTTTCCCCGGTAAAAAGAAGAAGATCGGCACGACATGTGGAGGTGACCACACCGGCAACCGAAGAAGGTACTCCTCTTCCCATATTCGTGCAAATCTTACGTCTCTGCTTGCACGGTATTGATCCCACAGAAGACACTAGTTGACCGCTTCTTCTTGATACTAGATTTTCCTAGTAACTCGCGATGCACAAGGTTTCTCCTCATATACTATTTCACCTTAGCTATAGGTCTATCGCCCCCCTGAATTTCAATTTTTGGCCAGTTGATTCCCAATTAACGGAAGCATTCCCTGGCGTAACAGGCGCTAGTATGACTATTACGCCGGGGAAGCAGCGCCTTGGTGTTTATCTTAGGGGCGTGTGTGGCTTAGAGCTACTGGCGCCCGATCTGGAGGTCGGCCAGAATTAAAGGGATGGCTTGGGGGCGCTGCCAAGCACGACGGTGGTGTGAGGTCGATGGGAGGGCGGGGCGGCGGAGGCACGGGTCTGGGCCGGAGGTCGCTGGTGGTTCGTGAAAGATCGTCAACAGTGACTGGCGAGAGGTAGACGAAGGCCATCTGCCCATTCCTTATAGATCAGATGGTTCATTAAAAATATCGACTGACCTATTTATTTTCAGTCGACTGTTATCTTAGATATGACCACATGTGGTGGTGTGCTGGAGGAGTACCTGCATTTCCTGTGCTCATATATTACAAAATCATACGGAGTAGAATCTAATTATGTTTGCCATGCAATGATGTAGAGCTATCATATGTCTCCTGTCATTTATTTTTAAGCCACCTGCTATCTGCTACTTTTACAGTGCACTAGTTATGCACACACTTCACCCATACTCTCACTATTGTGTTTTTATGCAAGGGTATTTCAGACTCTCCTGCCGAAAGAGAAGCAGCAAAGAAAAGAGAGAAGTCGCTCCAGCTTGGTATACGGGTAGGCAAGACTCGTTACAACGCTATAAAGGGTGCAGTGTCCGCAGATGGAGACGGTAAACGTAGCTCTGTAGTTGATGACCTCACTCGCAATGAACCACCATCCCAGGTGCTTGCTTTAACTTCGCGGTGTCATATGTGGTTGCATGTTGGTGTCTACCTTGTATTCGAAAGGCCGAAGTCGGTCTTTATTAAGATAAGGAAAGATATTTTTTACATGAACCACCATCCCGTGAGCACCAAAAGACAAATAGCTAGTCAGGGCACTGGCCGAGCCAGTGACAAGCCCAGCAAAGACAGGCATCACCTGGAAGCCAACTAAAAAGCCGCGAAGGTGGCGAAGCAGCCCGCCTCCCACCAGGCTCTCAGGTCCTAGATGATCATGTTCACCACTCCAACCGGATGTCTGGCTGGTATTGCTTCCAATTTGGTTAAATTGCATCTGCTTAGCTTACACATTATACCTTTGAATATGACATGCCTTTTTGTTTTTGGTACATACTAGTACATCTGTATATTAACCATGTTCTTACATCAAACTAATGTTCTTGTGGATCCCTCATCAATCACTTATGACGAGGCAGGCAGGCAACGGGACTACTCCTCACTTAAAGAATGCAGCGTTAGCTTCCCGACATGATTCTCAAGAAACAGAAATGCTAGATGAAGATAGTGAACGTAGCTCTATAGTTGATTACAGAATTTCCCCTAAACTAGCATTGCAGGTGCTTGCTCTAACTTAGCAGCGTGATATGTGGTTGCATTTTGCATATGGTGTCTAGATTGTAATTCTTCCAATCTGGTTAAACTGCATGTACTAGTCTGCTTAGCTTATACTCTTGTAAATGTGACATTATACCTGTTAATGTGACATGCCTTCCTGTATTTAGTACATAGTACATCTGCCTATTAAGCATGTCCTTACATAAAACTATTGTTTTTTTGTATCCCGCATCAATCAATATGATGAGACACCTTTAGTATATGCAGTGCGATATTAGTTGCATCTTTCATATGATTTATAGCATGCACTGCTTCTAATTTGTTGAAATTCCATTTATGATGGGACGCTTTTAACTTGGCAGTCATATTGGCCCTGTTTGGATCATTGGGTTAGAGCTAGTTTGGGTTAGTTGGGGGCTCAAATAACCCGAAAGAATCCAAACAGGGAGGGTTAGAGTGGGTTAGTTTCATCTAACCCAACTATCCCGGTGGAGGGGTGTTTATTTGGGTTAGAGTGGGTTAAAAAATAACTCTAACGCTAACTGTGTTAGAGTATCCAAACAGGGCCATTGTTTGCATCTTTCATGTGGTGTCTAGCTTGCATTACTTCTTATTTGCTGGAATGGTTTCTGCTTAGTTTACACAAATAGTTGTGAACATGCCATGCCATCCTATTTTTCGTACATATTCCATCCTGGTATCGAGTGTTTGCCTTACATCAAAGTAGTGATTGTCAGTATCATGCATGAATGAGTTCTGAAGAGAGAATTTTCTTGCTTTTTCTTGTCGGTTTTACTTGACAATTCAAAATCAATAAAGCGGAAGGAAGTTAGCAAGCCAGCGGATAAAGGTGCTCCTTCCAAACGGAGGGCCTCTACTGTTTCTACTCCTCCACACCCCCAAGATGATTTCCAAGACAACACATGCATAGACACTCAACAAAGTTGTGTTTATGATGAGCACGTCTCCCCTAGTGCAGCATCACTGGTGCTCCCTCTAACTTGGCATTGTTATATGTGGTTGCATGTTATGTGTGATGTCTAGCTTGTATTGCTTCTAATTTTGTTGAATTCCATCTCCTTACTTTACACATTATACTTGAATAAGACACATGTTCCTATTTCTAGAACATACAATATCTGTCTATCACACCATGTTCTTACATCAAATTACTACTATTGTGTATCCTGCAACAATCACTTATCATAAGACACGTTTGACTTCGGAGTGTGATATAGGTTACATCTCAGATTCTTTTCTAGCTTGTACTACTAATTTATTGAAATGGCACTTATGACGAGACTGTTTTAACTTGGTAGAGTGATATTATTTGCATCTTTCATATGGTGTCTAGCTTTCATTGCTTCTAATTTGTTGAAATGCCTTCTCCTTAGTTTACACATCATAAGCTGTGAATATGCAATGCTGTGAATATGCAATGGCACTAATGACGAGAGACCTCTAACATGGTAGTGTGATGTTGTTTGCATCTTGCATATGATTTATTTCTTGTACTGCTTCACATTTGTTTAAACGCCATTTATGTTGAGACACTGTTAACTTGGCAGAGCGATATTTGTAGCATCTTTCATATGGTGTCTACCTTCCATTGCATTGCTTCTAATTTGGTGAAATGTCTTCTTCTTAGTTTACACATCATAGTTCTGGTTATCTCTTCCATCCTGTTTTTCATACATATTACATCCTCCTATCATGTGGTTGTCTAACATCAAAGTTTTATTCGTCTGCATCATGCATCAATTTGTTCTGAAGAACTAAATTTTATTCGTTTTTCTTGTCGGCTTGACTTAACATGGCACAGAGAAATAGGAAGAAACGGAGAATGGCAGGGAATGAGAAGCGGATGAATCCTGCAGATTCTGCTGGTACTGATGGTGCAATAGAAGGTGAAAGTCCAGCGGAAAATTCTACAAACACGGCATCCCATGCTACATGAACTGCAAAAAAAGCCAAACAGAAACAAATAGCTGCCACGAAACAAGCAAAGACAGCCCTAGTTCTTGCAACACCTACAACAGTACTACCAGCTGCATGGCATACTCATGCGTCAACTGAGCTAGCAGCATGTTCTGAAGCTCCCTTGCCACCTGACACTACTTCCCAAGCACTCTTGACACAAGACGAGTTGGCAATATCAGATGAACCTTGTGAGCTTCAACAGCAAGAAGGTAGTTGCTGGAGTCAAGTTACAATTGCATGCTTCTTTATATGTAGTCTCACAGTTTGATGTACACCAACACTTCCTATGTTTGTTGTTGGACTAGCACCTAGGCGCAAGAGGAAATAAACATCAGGGATAATGCTCGATAGGTTAACTAAATCTAGAGGAGGAAGAATGGAGATCCGTTTTGAGCTAGGTTTAAAAAGGCCACGTGATGCTACAGAGTCAGCCAAGTTAGTATCAGAGGCAGTGGTTGCCGTTAGGTGTCATGTATGTATCCTCCCAACATGGATTCAGTACAGGAATGACAAAGACGAAACCCAGTTCAACACCTTCCTCGACCATTTATCTATAAGTATGGTTATGTATGGAAACTAGTAATATCGTCTTGCTCTGTCCCATACTTTATAGGTTGTTGATAATGAGACTCCCATAATTTTCAACAGATGAGTTTCATGTTGGATAGCCAAGATGATGCAACCAGACAAGCTTCCACCCATGTTTTCAAGTCTGCTCTGCGAAAATATCGGTATAACTTCAGGAAAACTCACTTTGAAGGCAAGGCTAACAGTGAACTTTCCCAAACATCTCCAGTGGAAAATATATCGGATGAAGACTGGAGGGGCCTTGTTAAACACTGGTCTGATCCGAAGTATCAGGTACATTATATATATGTGATCAGATAACATGTTGAAGTCCTATTGAGGCATGTGCCACACAAATCTATCTTCTTGTAGGTGAACTGTTCAAAGAACAAGGCCAACCGTACGAAACTGAAATTCCAACAGACGACAGGATCTCGTAGCTATATTGCACACTGTGAGGCTCTTGTAATTAGCTGATGTTTCACTCTTTTCACTGTACCATATTATCAGATCTATATTGACTTGTTCGAAATGCAGAGGAAAGCCCGCAAGGACCAAAAAGTACCTGAACCAAATGTTGTGGAAATCTTCAAGGACTGTCACACCAGCAAGAAGAAGGGCATGACAACAACAGTCAAAGCCGTTGTTGTAAGTCCTTAATCCTCATGCCTTTTAACTACTACTTACTCTGACTTGTGCCTTGAACCGCATGGTTTGCAGCCAATGTCTATTACTCTTTTCAATTTTATACACAATTGTCTTAGCGTATCATTGCACCTTACAAGGTTTAAAAGGGAGGAGTGATGTTCCTTTGATGTTGACCCATAATCTAGTTGTTTTGTGATATGAATGATGTCATATTATGCTTACCGTATTATAAACTTCGTCTCTTTATCCTTAGCCCTCAATACAATGTGAAGAAATAGACAATACATTAGCGATGGTACATGGTCATATGTTTGGAACCTGGTTTTATTATGTACTTTGCAATAAAATGCAACTAATATTTTACATGGGTTCACCAGAATAAGTTCTGTATATAGACCAAAGCTATTTTGTTTGGTTTTGCTGCCTCATTAATATCTTCTGTTCTGGTACTACTAATGTAAAACCTCAACTTTTCAGCGAGCTATGGAAAAATTGGTGGAACCGCCACCTTTTGAAGGTGGCGAGGCAACTATAACCGCAATGTCAGCTCTTGCTACAGTGGGTCAGTACCTGTCCACTAACAGTGCCAAAAGCACGTTCCTGCATAATATTGGGTTGCTTGTTAAGGCAATATCGTCCAAACTGCCTCATGATCAAGATATGCAAGCTCAAAGCAATGTTGTATCTGCGCTCCAAACACAAGTCCATTCCCTAACAGAGGCCCTTTGTGAAACAAGGAGAACATTGCTCAATGTCGTCAAGATATGCATGGTTTTGAAACCAGACTATCAGACATTTGCTATGTTGTTCAGGAGCCTAGGGGAAATGAAGGCGAGGGTTATGGTGTTCCATCGAACAATACAACATGAAAATGTAACAGTCAGGTCAAATGAACCGAGCTTCTAAACTTCTGGTGGTGCATTTATCTGCTAGACTGTTAAGTTTTATGCCAACCTTCCTTTTATTATATAGTTGTAATTTGTTTTGGTGCGATACAAAATTTATTCTTAACATGCAGCCACCGGCTGAAGAAAACAGCAAGCCATTTTTGTATAGTGTAGGGTGTTCCCTGTATTTGCACTGGTGGCGATCTTTGATGCTGAGTGGATGTAATCTGTGTAATCGCCTTAATAGCCTAGCGTTAGTTTGGGCCTTATTAATTTCCTAGTCTTATTTTTCCCTGGTTTGCTAGTGGCCGCAACTACCCATGGGCCATATATGGGCAGTAGGATCCATGGGTCTCCTACGGGCCGTCGCTAAATGGGCCTGTAATTGGTGTGCCTCGGGCCGTCGGATAAATGGGTCTACATGGGCCGTAATCGGGCCTAATTGGTATCGACCCAGCACGGTAACGGGCCGTTAACAGGCCGTAGGACTGCAGAAGCTTAATTCTGTCACAGGTGTAATGGGTCGTTAATGGGCCAGAATATAGGACGGGCTGGACAGAAACGGGCTGACTCTTGCCATGGGCCGAATTTGGCCCATTAGGGTAACAGGCCAGTAACGGGCCGACTCTTGCCATGGGCCGAATTTGGCCCATTTGGGGAACATGCCAGTAACGGGCCGACTCTTGCCATGGGCCGAATTTGGCCCATTAGGGGAACAGGCCAGTAACGGGCCGGAAGTAATCGAGGGCCGAAAAGGAGCCCAAGAACGTATGGGCCGTCAATAGGCCGAAAGCTAACACGGGCTGGAAACGGCCCATGTAAATCACGGGCCGTTAACGGGTACAAAGAAAATTACTTTTCATTATGGGCTAGAGTCATCGTGGGCCTATAAAGGGCCGAAAGATACGAAGGCCTCATATGGGCCGAAAGACATCATGGGCTATACATGGGCCGAAAGTGAAATGGGCTGGTGTTATATTCGACGGGCCACATGACGTTGTTGGGCCAATTTCCTTTAGTGCCTAACGGGCCGTAAAATGGGCTATTTGCGAAGAGACCATTAACAGGATTTTCATGGGCCAGCCCGTTAACTTTTGACCAAGTCAAACGGGCCGGCTTTGTAAGCTAAATGGGCCAGTGGTGGGCCGTGGCACGTGTCGACATATCATAGGCGCCTATCTGACCCACTGACGAGCTGACACGTGTTTCATCTGGCCAATAAGAATTTTACACGTGGAAATTTCCCATTGGTCAGGGCTGTAACGTGTTATCGGATCCAAAACCCAACCCGATAGCTTAACGGCGTTCCGTTACGGTGGAAGCCACATGTCGGTCACCCTTGACGAAAGCACTTCTGTGACGCGCGATTTATCGTCATGGAAGTGGACACTTCCATGATGATAATTTTGGTAATGTCATGGAACACTTCTACGACAGCACAGGTATGACTATCTTGATTCTGTCATAAATTTGTCATGGATGTACATGCATGACAAAAAACGCGACCTACTGTGACAAACATGAATCATCATGGAAGTGTATTTTTTTGTAGTGGAAGAAGATGCCTCGAGATTGGACCTGGCCGGACTGCATACACGTGTTTGGTGTTATTACGAACCAGAAAGTTAGAATCACACGGAAATATTACAGAGTGCGGATACTCACGACTTCGCCTGGGGCTTGCGCCTGGGCAGCCACTCCTCTTCGCTATAGGTGGAAGTGGTGGAGTGGTCCGGAAGGAACGCCTTCCCCTTCTTCGGCCTCCTAGCCTCCTCCTGCGAGGCGGCCTTCCTTTTCTTCTCCTCCCCAGTGCGGGGAGGGGGAATTTCTTCATGATTCCCCCCGTCTCCGTGGGAGGAATCTGCCTCGTCATCCTCGGATGACGAGCCAATCACGGCTCTGCGCCGAATACCTTTTCTGGTCCCCGCGGCCACCTTCTTGGACCCTTCGGCCTCCCCGGATGGGGCGGCCTCCTTCTTATTCTTCTTTTTCTCCCCCCCTTCGTGGGAGGAGTGCGCCTCATCATCTTCGGGTGAGACATTTGGCACAACCTCGCGCCTGAGGCCTTTCCTGGTCCCCGTGGCCTTCTTTTCGGCCTTCTTCTCCGGCACCTTGTAAGGCGCCGGAGCCAGCATCTCCATTAGGAGTGCGGTCGCTGGTTCTTCGGGCAGCGGAGCCGGATAGTCGATCTGCTCCGCCGTCTTCACGTAATCCTGTTTTATTAGCATGGTGACTTAGAATCCTCCCGCAAATATGCTGGTACAGGTACATCTTTTGATTGTTAGAGGACTTACCGAATTGGCGAGGCGCTTTGCACTAAGCCCACGGTCATCGGAAATGGGAGGAGGAACTTCACCGGTCTTGAACAGTACCTTCCAGACGTCCTTATGCATCGTGTCGAAAAGCTCGTGTAGCATCTGGTGTTCGGCTAGATCAAACTCTCACATATTGAAAGCCCGTCTTTGACACGGGAGAATCTGGCGGACGAGCATGACCTGGACCACGTTGACAAGCTTGATATTCTTGTCCCTCATACTTTTGATGCAGGTCTCAAGTCCGGCCAGCTCCACAGGTTCGCCCCAGGCCAGGCCCTTCTTCTCCCAAGAGGTGAGCCGCATGAGGATTCCGGATCAGAATTTGGGGGCTGCCACCCAATTGGCGTCACGCGGCTCGGTGATGTAGAACCACCCTGATTGCCACCCTTTCATGGTCTCCAAAAAGGAGCCGTCAAGCCATGTAACATTAGGCATTTTGCCCACCATGGCGCCTCCGCACTCCGCCTGCTAGCCGCTAACGATCTTCGGCTTCACGCAGAAGATTTTCAGCCACAGGCCGAAGTGGGGCCTGATGCGGAGGAAGGCCTCACACACCACTATGAACACCGAGATGTTGAGGACGAAGTTTGGGGCTAGATCGTGGAAATCTAGCCCATAGTAACACATGAGCCCGCGGACGAACGGGTGGAGTGGAAATCCTAGCCCGCGGATGAAATGAGGGAGGAATACTACTCTCTCCCAAGACTTTGGGGTAGGGGTGATCTGTCCCTCCGCCGGAAGCCTGTGCACGATGTTTTGGGCCAGTTATCCGGCCGCCTGAAGCTTGGTGATATCCTTCTCCATGACGGAGGAGGCCATCCACATGCCTCTCGCTCTGGACATGCTGCGAATGGTCCTACGGAGAAGGTGAGAACTTGGGCGCTAGGGCTCGAGAGTGCAAGGACGGATGAGCAAAGGAGGAAGAAGGCGTGGGTGAAAACGGGGGATCCTTATCCCTTTATAAAGACGGTAAAAGAATGTGCACCTCCCCACTTGCCTGTCAAAATTACTCATTGCCCCAAAGCGCCATGATTGATGGCACAGTTGGGTTAACCACACCCGTATTGATGAGAATCCCGCGATAAGGGGGACACGATCTCTGCTTTGACGGGACGTGCCAAAGAAACCGCCTTGCGATGTGTGCGGTAGCTGGTTGTAAAAATGGTTCGAATAAGAGCCGGGCCGTGGCGTGATGTCACCCTACGAAGAGCTGTCAGCAGATTAGATTCGAGGATTATTGTTCTCTCTACGATGGTATGTGGAATTTGTCTTGTAGAGACGGACACGGTCCTTGTGTTCAGAATTTATTTTGGAGTATTCGGAGATGGAACCCGCCTCGCAATGTCGAAGACAATCTATGCGTTGGACTCATTGTCATTGAAGCCTGGTTTAGGGGCTACTGAGGGATTCCTGGATAAGGTGGTATCCGGACTGCCGGACTATGTACTTTGGCCGGACTGTTGGACTATGAAGATACAAGATTGAAGACTTCATCCCATGTCCGGATGGGACTCTCCTTGGCGTGGAAGGCAAGCTTGGCGATTCAGATGATAGATCTCCTTCTCTGTAACCGACTCTGTGTAACCCTAGCACCCTCCAGTGTCTATATAAACCGGAGGGTTTAGTCCGTAGGACACAACAACAATCATACCATAGGCTAGCTTCTAGGGTTTAGCCTCTTTGCTCTCGTGGTAGATCAACTCTTGTCATACTCATATCATCAAGATCAATCAAGCAGGAAGTAGGGTATTACCTCCATCGAGAGGGCCCAAACCTGGGTAAACATCATGTCCCCAGTCTCCTGTTACCATTAGCCTTAGACGCATAGTTCGGGACCCCCTACCCGAGATCCGCCAATTTTGACACCGACAGTGGGAAGTTCCCCCGGCGGAACCACTCCGCCAGAGGGGAAAAGTGCTCCTGCCCAAGTTCCGCCTTGAGAAGGCGGCACTTCATGCCTAAAGTCCTCTCTTGATTTTTTTCTAGGTAAAATGACTTATGTACCAGAAGATGGGCACTGGAGGTGGGCCGAGGAGGGCACAACCACCAGGGCGCACCTGGGTTCCTTGGCGCGCCTAGGTGGGTTGTGCCCTCCTGGTTGGCCCAATCTGGTGGTTATTTGCTCCAGTAATTCTTATTTATTCCTAAAAAATCCCCGTGAAGATTCAGATCATTTGGAGTTGTGCAGAATAGGTGGCCTGACGTAGCTTTGTCAGGTCCAGAATTCCAGCTGCCGGTATTCCCCCTCTTTGTGTCAACCTTGCATATTATGAGAGAAAAGGCATTAGAGTTACTCCAAAAAGCATTATTATCCATGAAAACATTATAAATAACAGTAGGAAAACATGATGCAAAATGGACATATTAGTTGACACTACAACCTTTATAAGGCTGGAACGCTTCGCGCCTATCCATTAATTACACTGCAGCGGTTCTCTTGTTTATTTTGTGTATTTATCAACAGTGTATCAGAGGCTAAAATACCCATGCATAAAAAATAGTGAGAGTATGGGTGAAGTGTGTGCAGAAGTAGTGCATGTAAAAGTAGCAGATAGTAGGTGGGTGAAAATTAAATGATGGGAGACATATGATAGCTATACAACATGTATGTTACACAAAATTAGATTCTAGGCTTTTGAATATGAACCTAGGGTTGGCTGGGAAATGCAAGTACTCCTCCAACACACCACCACATGTGGTCCTGCAAAAATAACAATCTACTGGAAACAAATAGGCCAGCCGATTTTTTTTTGAACCATCCGATCTACAAGGAACGGGGAGATGGCCCTCGTCTAACCTCCCGCCAGTCACTATTGACGATCTTTCTCGAACCGGCAGCGACCACTTGCTTAGACCCCTGCCTCCGCCGCCCCGCCCTCCGGTCGACCTCTCCCCACCGACGTGCTTGGCACCTCCCCCCGGCCATCCGTCGTTTGATAGACCAATGATCGTTCCTTACGCGAATTAGAGATACCAAGATCCCATCTACATATTTGGATACAATTTATATTTTAAATCAAGGTGTACATTAGTCTTTTATGCATAGATTCACTCTCCCTGGGTCCCTCCTCACACACGCACTAACTTTCTCTCGCACACATACGCGCATGCAGTATATATCCATCAGTATTCTCTCTCACATGCTCACACTCTCTCCCTAGGTGTCTTTCTCGCACACATGCTCTCTATATCACCCTCTCTCTCTCTCTTTCTCTCTCTCTCTCTCTCTCTTACAACAATCTACGACTGTTTTCACTAACCTTTATCACAAGCACTCTTTCTCTCACGCGCATACGCACACACAATCTCCATTGACCCTTTCTCTATACATATACCTGCCTACGTGTCTCCTGCACACACATTATCATTAGGCCTATCTCGCACGCTTGTCTCCACCTCTCTTCCTTGTTGACGAATATGATTCCAGCAGAGCATTCAGTAGCATGCCCCTTACAGTTAGGTTGGATGAATGGTAATAAGAGACAAGGATTTACCTGAGTTTGGTTCCTTGCGATCCAGGAAATACTATACTCTGAGTCATGTATATTTGTGAGTATGTTGTGTACAAAGTACACTATGTGAATACCAAGGGATTTTGTGTATACTATCGACGAACTAGGCCCCGGGCTTGTACATACATAGGACCTAGTGTTACAAATCCTACACAGCTTTGTTAGTGGACACAGAGTCCTTCATGGCTATGGTATCTTCGTATTATACGAGTAGTCCTCCATGGGTCTCCATATAATGCGACACGGGCTGACTAATGTGGTGTAGGACGGAACCATCCTAGGGGCCTCAACTCAGCCCACCAGATCTCACACTATCACACACCCTCTACCTCTAGGTCTTGCCATCTTCTCACACCCACACATACCAACACACACACACACCACACACACTATTTCTGCTAATGTCTCTCTCCCCTTCTCCCTTGCATAGACACACTCAATGCCATCTCTCGCGGTCTCGCCGGGACATCCTATTCATCTCTCTCTCTAGACCTCTCTCATTTCTTGTGCTATCTCTCTCATCTCGCACCCCCGACCCCTCTATCCTTGCCTCTCTCGAATATGTACACATACCATCTCTAGGCCCTACCAAATACGTCAATTACACATTCACACATGTTACATCTTACCATGTGCCCCATTGATCTAAAACCCCTCTCTTCACTTTTACTTTGTATACAACATTCCGTTTGAATAAAACTACACAAAGTGTGGACAAAACTTTATTTTAGAAAATCTACATCTATACAATACTACAAAGTTATATGGAGTATGGAAGTTAATTTGCATGGTGCATCGAATGATATTTATTCCGCATTACGAATTTTTATATTTTTATACTATAAAGTTAGTCATAATAAAGAGAAATGAAGAGCATCTCACTCTCCACCGCACCACTCCTATGCCCCTTTCACGTACGCAGACAAACTATCTCTATGCCCTCTAAAAGTATGCCCCTATCACAATCACACAAGTTCCATCTTCTCCATGAGATATACACTGACGATCACTATATTGAAGCGAAAGCATGATATTTTCATTGGACTTTAGAATCCATCCATTACGTTCAGCATATACATCGTGTGGTTATTATACACTTACAGGCTCACCGTAGACCTCTGTATTTGTTGAAGAAACGACTAGTTGACCAGTTAAACGGTCCACGTGACACATCTAGTGTTGCATCATCAGGACACATTATCTCACTATCATAGGGCCCACTTGTCGGTGGGTATAAGAACGAAAACAAAAGAAAATAAATTATCGCACGATGGGTATTAGAAGGTATTCAAAGTCTTGGCAATGGGTTGGCATGCTGAACAACGAACAAGGATATCTTGTATTGGCATGCTGAGCTGGCTCTTTTAATACACAGGAGCTTTTGTGGTTTATACATGCACACACGAACACAAACTGCATGCATGCAACACTCACACATACACATGCACCCATGCAACACTCACACACAGACACGCATGCACACAACACTCACACGCACATGCACACGCACGCATGCACACACCACACGACCAACACAGACGCTCATGCTCAAGTGATCAACCTACACGTGCATTCACACTCATGAGGCCCTGAAACACACATACACAACCAGGTGGTTCCCGCACATGGGTTGGAGTTTTGCCGCGCCTGCGTAAATTTGTGTTTATCTTATTTATTTCCATTGCCTATTGATAGGTGGGACCCACGAGGAACGTGGCCACTCTAACCAGTCAACATAGTGCCACACGAACTATTTGGCTGGTCAAAAGAGTGCAATCTGATGCCGAAGAGTGAGCGAGTGACCGTATGATCACTGCAAAACGTATATAGTGACCGTAATGAGCGTATTGTGAAGTCTAGTGATCATATTACGCTTTCGCTTCAAATACAGTGACCGCCAGTGTATTTACCTCTTCTCTCGCTCTCTAAGTGGATCCGAGTAGTCCAACCTCCCACTACCTAAATTGTCACATGCCACCCCAATATTGTTGTACTGGTTTCGAAGAGCGAACAAGCATTCACGTCTACCGTACAAACTCTAGATATGAGCTAAAAATGCTATGATGATGAAGACAAATATTTGAATCCACTTTATGCCTAATTTCTCTTTGTAGGCCCTCCAAAAGTACACCCCTACATGTTCTCCCATGTTACATCTAACAACTATGCAATACAATACTACTGTACTCTAACACAATAAGTCATATGTGTTTTTAGTTTTAGATCTCATATTGTTACTTCAATTATTCAGTTTGCATACAATAAAATTGTGTTGAAATGTATGGCTAGTATCATCTAGTGATATGAAAGGCCCGACTACACAAAAAAGGTCCATTACACATTCAAGCATTTCACATTTTTCTCTCGCTCTCTATGTCAAACCGACTATGCCAAACTACCCTGCCTACCGCGAGGGAAAAATCATGTCCTCGCCAGTTTAATTGGGTTTGTATCGATGGATTGTGCAAAACAACAAAAGTATAGTAGTACAGTACAAGTTATAGTTCACTGGGCTATCATATCGTGTACTCCTCCGTTGTAAGAGTGGAGCACTCGCTTTCATAAATGTTCTACTCCCTTTCACCGACAAGTGGGACATCCAGCACCCGGTCCCACGTGTCATGCACTATATAACAGTGTAGAGCAGTAGGGGACGGACCCCGGTAGTGGCGCTGTAGTAGTAATGAGAAATGAGGCGTCAAATCACAAAGCTGCACCTTTCTAGCAGTTAAGTTGGAGGGACAAAGCAACCATCATTTCACTCTTTGTTGAATCCGCTTCTCCCTCATCTTCTTCAAGTTGACCATGTATTGCTTTTGTCGTTGTTTTGCCTCACGTGGGACGCGGATCGGTTTGGTACATCACTGACACGTGAGACCGCATGTTAGCAAACCGCTAAGCCAATTTCCCCCGCCTTCCGCATGGCAAAAGCACCACCTTTTTACTAATTTGGATATTTTTTTAGATCAATATAATCAAGATTTGTATAGATCACACCGAGGAGCAAAACCAAGTGGTACGCTTAAGGGCATCCACAATGTGTAGCCAAATGGTAAAATAGCTTTTGGCATCAATGGGAACCATTGTGGCGGGTGCTGCCAAAGCCAAAAAAGAGGGAGCCAAAGCTCCCAGGTGCACCAATGCCAAATTGATTGAAGGAATAGAAAAATTCAACCTCCCTCCTCTTTATCCCATGCATGGACGCATGCATCCAACACAAAGTCTACTCCCTTCTAACACAAATCACAAAGTAGTGAGGCATCAAATCACAAAGCACTGACGAAGCAACCATCATTTCACTCTTCACTGACTCCGCTTCTCCATCGTCTTCTTCGAGAAACCACCTTTACTGCAGTAAGCTGGACGGACGATGCTATTATGCTACATTTAGGCCTCCTTTGGTTCAACGGACATCCTGGATGCAAAGAAGGCGATTGTCTCGGCTTGCAGGCGGCACTTGCGAACGACATGACCATCATCTGCCTCAATGGTGCGCTCCGTCATATGGGCTTCTCCAAAGCCATAGCAATCATGGTATCATAGACGTCACCGTAATGGGGAAGGAAGTATCAAAATTACAATTTGCATCTATATAAGGTCACTAACACTAATCGAGGAAAAACTAATGGGGTTTGCCTCATACTAGCAACCAAGAACATTAATATCCCTTGCATGCATGCGGAAGTGAGAAGGTTGGTTTGCATTCACTGCATTAATCAACCAATGAGGAGTGAGAGGGTTGGCTGTTGGGCGTTGGAGAAAAAATACGTATTAATTGACAAGTCAAACGAGGAGGAAAGGTAGATTTTAACATTGGCTTAAACCAACATTAATGTTTACCCTGGTACCTATAATATGAGTTTGTGTCCTTGTATACAAAAATGGGAGGAGTTTATGATTACCCAACGATTGCGACCGGAAGGGCGAAGAGGGCACCTTTTTATGTGATTTAGTAGAAAATTCGGCGTCATTATAATCAGGATTTCCATCGATGTATCGCATGAAGGCAAAGAACCAAGTGTTATCTTCACAATTTTTTTTTATTCAGGGGGTTATGCTCACAAGTTTAAAACAAGGAAAAGGAACACTCGCAGCATGCTTGTTGCTTTCACATTAGACCATCACACGTTTGATCTGCCCTGCCGCTCAACGCAAATCGGCTTGGCATTTCACTTGCATGTGGGAAATGCATATCAGCAATCCAACCATGGGCCAAACTAGCCTGCCTCTTCATCGCATTTCTAATCAGGATTTGTATCGATCAATCCCACGAAGGAACCCCCCCCCCCAATTCTTTTTCACACGGTACGTACTAAAATCGAAGTCGCTCACCCTCGCAAAACAAATGTTACGATTTACAAGTTCAAAGTCAAAAGGAGGTACACTTACGCACGCGTGTCGCGGTCGCACCGCACCCTCACACAATCGGTACGACACGCCACAAACCCAAGGGAACATGCCTTGGCTTGCCTTTTTCACTAACACATTATACATCATGTAATTTCAAAGTGGGGTCAGTCGATTTTTAAGAG